>NW_026935496.1:0-6693 GCF_032062105.1 Saccostrea cuccullata
AATGCACTATAAAAATTAATACATGATTATTTATTAACTGGCCAAGATAACTGTACTGTTAAGGGCAGTATCAAGGTCTAACAACTCCTGTCAATGGTTAGCTTATTCGCTGTGTCCCAACTTTTCTTTTTTCATTTACATGTGGTAATTGATGTCAATTTATATCAACTGCAATTGATCTGAATTTTACTTATCAAATTCTTACTTTGCAGGAGGCTACTTGGTATAAAGAGAGAGTGGAATCAAAGTTATGTGGAAAAGTGGAACCTTCTAAAATGTACAAGGTAAATAGAAATGTGACGGACAATAAATGAAATATTAAAATGTGTATGTTTTAAAGAACAGGAAGAATGATAAAAGGTCCCTATAATAAAATAATGTTATATTCAAAGTTCTGTGTGCATAGCTAAAACTTAAATATTTACATGCTCAATAAAGTCAAAATAATATGAACTATAAGTTTGATTTCAAAATATGACTAGCATCTTTATTCAACTAGAAAGTTTGACTTGATTTTATAAATATGTATTTGTAGAGAAGATTGTACCAGATTCCTAAACAGTGGAGTTACTGCCAGACAAACAGCTTTAACATGGAGGACGCCAACTCCAGCATCACGGTGTACCTCCAGTCTGACCCCGGGGATATCAGGTCAACCGTCATCAACGAACTCCTAGATGTAAGTGGTATAAGGTTTAGTCAAAACCATCAACAACGAACTCTTACATGTAAGTGGCTTAAGGTTCAGTCAAAACCGTCATCAACAAACTCTTAGATGTAAGTGGTATAAGGTTTAGTCAAAACCATCAACAACGAACTCTTACATGTAAGTGGCTTAAGGTTCAGTCAAAACCGTCATCAACGAACTCTTAGATGTAAGTGGCATAAGGTTCAGTCAAAACCATCAACAACGAACTCTTAGATGTAAGTGGCATAAGGTTCAGTCAAAACCGTCATCAAAGAACTCTTAAATGTAAGTGATATAAGGTTAAGTCAAAACCGAAATCAATGAACTCTTAGATGTAAGTGTCATAAGGTTCAGTCAAAACTGTATTCAATGAACTCTTAGATGTAAGTCAAAACGGAAATCAATGAACTCTTAGATGTAAGTGGCTTAAGGTTCAGTTAAAACCATCATCAACAAACTCTTAGATGTAAGTGGCATAAGGTTCAGTCAAAACCATCAACAAGGAACTCTTAGATGTAAGTGAATCATCAACAATCTCTTAGATGTAAGTGACACAGGGTTCAGTCAAAACTGTATTCAATGAACTCTTAGATGTAAGTGACATAAGGTTAAGTCAAAACCGAAATCAATGAACTCATAGATGTAAGAGTCATAAGGTTCAGTCAAAACCGTCATCAATGAACTCTTTGATGTAAGTGTCATGAGGTTCAGTCAAAACCGTCATCAGTGAACTCTTAGATGTAAGTGGCATAAGGTTCAGTCAAAACCGTCATCAATGAACTCTTAGATGTAAGTGGAAAAAGGTTAAGTCAAAACCATCAACAACAAATTTTTAGAGGTAAGTGACATAATGTTCAGTCAAAACCATCATCAACAAACTCTTAGATGTAAGTGGCATAAGGTTCAGTCAAAACTGTCATCAATGAAATCTTAGATGTAAGTGAATTATCAATGAACTCTTAGATGTAAGTGGCATAGGGTTCCGTCAAAACTGTATGTATGAACTCTTAGATGTAAGTGACATAAGGTTCAGTCAAAACCGTCATCAACAAATTCTTAGATATAAGTGACATAGGCTTCAACAAAGGTTCAGTTTGAGTAGTTCATGGAGTCTAACTTTGATGTCTTTTGCCATGTTTTCTCACATTGATATACTGGTACATGGAAATCCCTCGTGTTTTACACTCCACATGTAAAAAACCAGTATTTCTTTTTTATAGTTAAGAATGCAGGAGCCGTGTTTTGACGTACTGAGGACACAACTACAGCTGGGTTACACTGTATACTGCCAGAACCTGGTCACCAATGGCATCATGGGACTCGCTGTTCAGTTCCAAGCCCATAAGTTCACGTAAGATTTATTATATGTGTATACCAGACTTTAGTTTACGTTTATCCCACTGCAAATAAATATTAATGTAAAATAGTTACTGATACAAAACAATCATATAGTGCCAATGTTTTTTTTAAATCAGTAATCGTCTCTGAGTCTAAATAGTTGATGTTATAAAGAGTATTTTTCATTGATTTGGTTAATTGTTACCACAGTAAATTAAATTTTTATGACATATTTTTTAAAAAATGATCAACTACATTCTTATAATGTTTGTAGGATGCATGAGGTTGACAACCATATTGAGGATTTCCTGAACAAGTTCAAAGAGATGTTGGATGAAATGTCCAAAGAGGAGTTTGATACATTGGTAATTGCTATAAAGCAGTAAAGCACAAATTAAATTCTGTTGTTTGAGTAAGCTCACTACCTTTTTGTTTCGGTCTTAATCCCAGCGGTATATTTAGATCTTGGTGGTCCTGGTTTAAAGACACCGTGGTATATAAAAGATCTTTGTTTTTACTTGAAGTCCCTGTGGTATATTTAAGATCCTTGTTGTCTTGGTCTGAAGTCCCTGTGGTATATTTAAGATCCTTGTTGTCTTGGTCTGAAGTCCCTGTGTTATATTTAAGATCCCTGTTGTCTTGGTCTGAAGTCCCTGTGGTATATTAAAGATCCTTGTTGTCTTGGTCTGAAGTCCCTGTGTTATATTTAAGACCCTTGTTGTGTAGTTCTGAAGTCCCTGTGGTATATTTAAGATCCTTGTTGTCTTGAAGTCACTGTGGTATATTTCAATAAGATCTTTGTTGTTTTGGCCTTAAGTTCCTGTGATATATTTAAGATCCTTGTTGTCTTGGTCTGAAGTCCCTGTGGTATATTTAAGATCTTTGTTGTCTTGGTCTGAAGTCCCTGTGGTATATTTAAGATCTTTGTTGTCTTGGTCTGAAGTCCCTGTGGTATATTTAAGATCTTTGTTGTTTTGGTTTGAAGTCCCTGTGGTGTATTTAAGATCTTTGTTGTCTTGATCTGAAGTCCCTGTCGTACAATTAAGATCTTTGTTGTCTTGATCTGAAGTCCCTATGGTACAATTAAGATCTTTGTTGTCTTGGTCTGAGGTCCCTGTGTTATATTTAAGGTCCTTGTTGTCTTGATCTGAAGTCCCTGTGGTATATATAAGATCCTCCCTGTGTTATATTTAAGGTGGAGTCTCTGATAGCAGCCAAGCTTACAGAAGACACTCAGTTAGAGGAGGAAGTCAACAGAAACTGGGGGGAGTGTAAGGAACAAAACTACGTGTTTGACAGACAAGAGAAAGAGGTCGGTATTGTAAAGCTTAGATATTTATAAAAGGCAGTTTTATTTATGTTTTCTGAAAAATTTTTTTTGCACATTTTAAGTCTGAAGTGCAATTATAACATTTTTGTAGGCATTTGTAGACCTGTATGAATGTTCATACGCTCTGATTTGCTTTTACTGTAGGTAGCTATACTGAGGACATTAACACTAGAAGACCTGAAGAACTGGTACAAACAGTATCTGGGAGAAAATCAGAAAAGGATAAGCTTTCAGGTATTAAAATCTCACAATTTCCTGTCACATTCTGGAAAACTTTTATTAAGAATACATTCAAATTAGAGATTTATATATGTTAAGCTTAGTGGTTTCACAGTTAAGGGACTCCGACCCTCTGCCAGGAAGGACAACTCTTTAATTTATAATTTAATTCAAAAAGTCTTTAAATGAAGCTTGAAAATGAAATCTTTTCATGCAACAATTTTCATTATATGCCTCTCAATGTGCTTCAAGATTCTTTGAACTTCTCAGAAAGGCCTAATTAAAAGTAGAAATTTTTAACCCCAAAAAAGCATTTTTAGATACCAATTTTTATTAACATGATATGAAATTAGAAGTGATTTATGGAGCTTTGCAAAGAACCTTGATGCACATTGAGAGGCATATAATGAAAATTATTGCATGAAAATATTTAATTTTCAAGCTAAATTTAAAGACTTTTTGAATTAAATTATAAAATTAAAGAGTTGTCCTTCCTGGCTGAGGGTCCGAGTCCCTTAAATTTGTTGCTGTTAATTTATATATCTCCCTCACCCAAAAATGTGTTTCAAGTTCTTAAAAAAGTCTTGATATTTCACATTTGATTTTAATCTGCTATTCGTGCTCCAGGTTCTTGGAAACCCAGAGGTGGAGCAGGTAGAGGGGAAGGGTGATGAAGTGGAACCTTCCCAGAAGAAAGCTAACACAGACAAACGTGACAGAGAACAGAGCTATATTGTGAGACCTGTCAAAGACTGTAACTACCCTGACCACCAGTGTATCAGTGATATACAGCAGCTCAGATCTAAACTCACAATGTTTGACTACCACTGTATCACAAACTGATGTAGGCTGCATATATAGCCACAGTGAGAAATGTTAAAGACAGGGGTTATGGAGGTTTTTTAATGCTTTTAATACTTCGACCTTATGATCAAAAGATACTATTATGTAGGGAATGGAGAATCATTGAATTACTAGCAGATGCTATTTCTGCATTGAATTATTTTAATGGTACATGGTACATGTATAAAGATCAATATTAAGATGTATCATATAGAAACAAAATAAATGAAACGTTTATTATATACCAAACAGTTTTATATATGGATTGGGACATGATGAGAGCTACAAACAAGCATTCTGAGGTTTTGCATAAGCAATACATGTTCCCTACCGGGTTCCACTTTTTATTTAGGATGTCACTTTACATTAAGCAAAATTTATGTCTTTTCTCGCTTCATATTTACCATCTTGACCTTCGGAATTTAGTGCAGCACAAACCCAATCTTAAACCATTATGAAAAATTAAAAATGCCATGATTCTGTCAAAATTCAATGAAGTGAAACGAAATTCAAACTTGATCTGTAACTCTTAAAGATACACTCACATACCAAAATTCAGCTCAATATCTGCAAGCGTTTAGAAAAAAACGTGGAAAACCAAGTAGGACAGACTGATGGACAGACAGGGACCAATGATACATGTAATTTTCTTGGAATAATAAGATTTTTTTTCTCGTGATTACAAGTTAAACACCTCATATTAATTTATGAGAAGATATCTAAGTTGTTTCGGCAATAGTAAGGCATACTTTTTTTTCATTTGATACTTTAAATGAAATAGACTTTTATTTTCATAGTTTTGCTTTGCAGTCATTTTTATTAAAAATCCCATCTCACCTGTAAAATAAATAATTGAATACTGGACTTTTACGAGGAGCGCTGACTTTTACAGTTGACGCTTACTTTTACTCTAGGGCTATGTATGGTAGCTCCTTTACGATATAAATATTTAGCTCAACATTTAATTAAACGGAAATAACGGTTATTTCAATGCACATATAAGTTGTCCTTGAAGAAAACGACAACGACCCTACCCTCAGCTCCCGGTCTTCACAAGTTAGTGCCCCTAACACCTTACCTATGACCACAAGAAAGGTTTTCTTATGCATTTTCAATTCTGTACTTCCGTACATGATACAAGTTTAAATGTCCAAGTAAACGTCAACTGTAGAAGTCAGTGCTTCTCGTAAAAGTCCACTAGTAATTACTGAAAATCATTTTCATTCCATGGTGTTAAAATTTCATGATATTTCAAAAAGTAACTATTGCGAATGTTTTAATTTTACTGCAAAACATAAAGGACAATATAGGGTAACAGTCGAATCTGGCCCCTTATTTGATGTAAAAATCAGAAAGAGGTAAAATTGAGATAGTTTGTAGTTAATAAGTTAAAATGATGCTTACTTTAAAACAAGCAGTAATTTTGATTCAAAGTTTTCATGGAAGCTACTAGAGGGTGCAGAAATAGGGCATTTTTCAGAATTTCCTCAATTCTGGTGGAATTTCATCATATTTGGGATACATTTCTCTTCGAAAAACACAGAGCACAAGCTTGCCTATCTGAGATTTTTACACATAAACTGCATCTGATATAAGTTTATTAAATATATAAATATGGTAGGTAGGCAAGTGTGTGCTCTATGTTTTCCGAAAGAAAATGTGTTGTAAACTTGAAGAAAATCTGCATAAAAATGAGAAATTTCGAAAAATGACCTAGTTCCTGACCTCACTGTGACCCCTGTATATTCTAAATCTAAAAACCAATACTCATATAGAATAGGTCTTTATGGATAAACTGTTGGACCATTCTGAAAGACATCCAAAATCGGGGGCCAAATACTGGTCTTACCCTATCTTGTCCTTTAAACTTTGTATAAATATAAGCATTTATATGTTTTTTAAACTAATAATAACATTCACGCTGGGTTTAATTTTGCGGAAAATTGATAAATCGCGAATATAGCGAAATTTAAACCATCGGGAATATCTGCCAATGTACAGTATATCCGCCATTATACAGAGAATAAATAAAAAATACATAAAATTCTAGTGAAAAATACAGTAGCACACTATTCTGTTTTCATTGATTGGAGATATTTAAATACTTTAACTGTTTTGTTATCTTGTCCCAAATAAAGATTGTTCTCATCATCCACACATACACTAATGGGATAAGATACTTGTTTTGGCGTGTTTAGTAGAGTTAAGAATTGACCATCCTTATCAAGGAGGTGAATATTCTGCAGATCACACACCAGTATGTGACCGAGGACAT
>NW_026935497.1:0-67795 GCF_032062105.1 Saccostrea cuccullata
AAGGAAACATAGGTAATCAGAGATTACAGAGCTCACCTCAACGAACGTTGTCTTTAAGTAAGGCAAAGTTACACAATTAACCAACAAAATGTGTACATCCCAAAATGAAAATATTTATGCACTTTTGATCTGAACATACTTTGGAATAGACCTATAGATATAAAAACTTCAAACTAGTTCTTTTTCATGTCATTGAAAATGTAATTAAAATCCAGCATCAGAAGCAAATTTGAGAGTTTTCATCCCTTGATGCATGATCATTTGTGCAAGTTTGGTTTAATAATGAACATTATATAAGCCTTATAGTTTTTTGGTAATAGACCTGCACCCATAACTTTTACCTGGTCCATTATCTGAAAAATGTATGTCGAATTCAGCATCCAAAGCAAATCCATTAGGGTGCATCCTAAGATGTATCGTCCATGCAAGTTTGCTCATTATAGGGCTCATAGTTACTTGTAAATGAAACCTGCATCAAAAACAAACCTTTTCATCCACAAAATGTAGGTCAGATTCAGCATCCGAAGCAAGCCTGGTAGTATGCATCCTAAGATGTAACATCCATGCAAGTTAAGTCATTATAGGGTTCATAGTATCTTAGAAATCAAACCTGCATCAAAAACTTTAACGTGTTCACTCAACCGGAAAATGTAAGTCAGATTCAGCATACGAAGCAAGCCTGGTAGTGTGCATCCTTACATGTACCATCCATGCAAGTTTGGTTAACATAGGGCTTATAGTTACTTGGAAATGAATCCTGCACCAAAAACATTAACCTGTTCACTCATCCAGAAAATGTAGGTCAGATCCAGCATCCGAAGTAAGTCTGGTAGTATACATCCTTAGATGTACCAACAATGCAAGTTTGGTCATAATAGGGCTCATAGTATCTTGGAAATGAAACCTGCAACAAAAACTTTAACCTGTTCACTCAACCGGAAAATGTAGGTCAGATTCAGCATCCGAAGCAAGCCTGGTAGTATACATCCTTAGATGTTTCATCAATGCAAGTTGGGTCATTATAGTGCTCATAGTATTTTAGAAATCAGACCTGCATCAAAAACTTTAACCTGTTCACTCAACCGGAAAATGTAGGTCAGACTCAGCATCCGAAGCAAGTCTGGTAGTGTGCATCCTTAGATGTATCATCCATGCAAGTTTGGTCAACATAGGGCTTATAGTTCCTTGGAAATGAGACCTACACCAAAAACTGCACCAAAAATGTTAACCTGCTCCAAAAACATTAACCTGGTCATTCCTTTGCTGAAATCGCAGCATCTGAAACTTTGACTGTTACAATGAAACACACTAGAAGCATCTTCCATGCATATCTAATCAATATAGGACATAAAAGTACTTAAATAGAAAACTGCTCCAAAAAACTTAACCTGGGACGCCGACACCGAGGGTATTACATAAGCTCCCCCAACTTGTTGAGGTGAGCTAAAAATCCTAAGAAATTTCAGTGTGTAAATAATGGCCTAAAAGTTTGCATGATGAAAGATTGTATTTGCAAGCAGGGTCATTGTATCATCCATAGACTTTGAAAAATGTTGATTTTCACATGGAATTGTTCATAACTCTGTACTATTATTGTAAATAGACTGTATTGCTTTAGAATTTCTTTTATTCATGCCCTTGACTGTATCCAATCATTTGGGAGACCTTGCTATATAAATAAGGGAAAATGAAAATATAAAAGTGAAGTCCTCCATGTTTATCATAAAGTTTTTTCTTTTTGCCATTTGATCAATGTTTTTCTCTAGTTAAAAGTGAATTAGATGACTATCAGGGTCTTATTTTGTCTTTTCAGTTCAATGGGAGAAATCAATGTATGAATGAATATGATTATATAAAATTCTGCTTCATCATGTTCAAAGTACAGACAGGTCTGCTAATAAGGGGACAAAATTAGTACCCACTGGAATTCCAACAGATTGTTACAACTTGGTCTCCAAATAGGTATTGTATAGAGTGATTCAAGCATCCTTTAAAATATGCTTCAATTTACTTGTGAGGGAGTCGGACTGATTTGAACAAAATAAGATATATACCCAGAATGACCTACAAGGCTACAAACACTTTATTAAATATATGGTCCCAATAAATCATTTGGCTAGTAAATATAAATTGCACTGTAAAGTGACTTAAGGTCAAGGTAAAGCAAATAAGTGGAGATCCTTTGTGTCTTCTATTTATTAAAAAAAAAACAGCTGCATTTTTTCATTTCCCTTTCTTCCAATATTGCGGTATCAACTCCTTTAATACACAGATTTCAGCAAATTCAGGACTTAAAATTTCAATTTTATTGTACATATCTAGGCAGTATATTAATTCAAGCTTGCGTCAATCCTGCACAGACAGATAACATAGGTTTATGCCAGCCAAACAAATGACAGTTGTAAAACTTCCGCTCCAGATAGTGTTCTCAGATCACATTCTATAATTAAAGTTTAATATCTAGCAAACTTCTAAATTTAACTCTCTACCTCACTGTCAAGTGTTTATAAATTCTCCCTACAGATTAAATAAGTATTTCACAAAAATGATGACCTATATTTAATACACTAAACTTCCTTGACAATCATAAACTGTTAAATTCAGACCGTAATTCCGGTATATATTGAATACTAATTTAATCTGACTATTTTTAAACATTTTATCAAACAATCCTCCTATAGTATAATCTTTATTATATATACATAAATTAAATGTACTCAAGCTACAGCAAGGTTATTTTAGATACAAGGTATATTCTATTTTATCTAGTAAAACTTACTAATGATTTAAATTTATGCTAAATATTTAAGGATAATCATAAATGGAGTATCACACATCATATTATGTTTATGTGCATGAGCACCATGGTTAAACGTAATAGTTATTTAATTCCCGACCAGAAATATGCATATATTTCTTTTAAAGAGAGTTTTTTTTTTTTTCATAAAAACGTGTAGATCCTTGGATTTTATGATGGTGTGATTGGCAGCCTAAAATGTGCACAGAAGTTTTTATTAGGCTTAGTTTTATAAAAAGATGCTGTGTTGATCGACACAAAATTATTAAACATTTTATGAGCTCCACAGCAGCACAGCCACCCAAGTTTCAAAATTCCTTTGAATTATATAAAAGCAACTTAGAACCTGAGTCCTCAGAAAAAATGTTTTTACATATTTACATTTTTCATTATGTTTTTATTTATAAGTATTATTATTTTAATATTATTAATAACCTGTAAATTCCAAAGTTCAATAACCTTTTTTTTGCCTCCCTCCCATGACCCTTTTGGTTAGAACACCATGACAAAAATCAAATTTTCATGTGACTAGGTTAATGAGACCTCATTCAGTTTTTAAGTTCTGTTTCAATTGCCCGTTTTTGATCAATATTAAAAACCACAGATTTTGCTTTTCACGAGCATGAATACACAAACAACCTATCAAAAGCAGGAAGTGGAAAAAATCATGTCTTTTTTGACAGCTCGCTCATTTATCTGTGTGTGTATAGTGACCTGTTGACACAAGGCCTTGTTTAGTTAAAATACCAAACATACACCTATAGTCATAATTAAATATTAACAAATACACATTTAATTTGCCTTCGTTCTTAATTAATGATGCAAGCAGAATTTCCTCTTTACATGTTAATTACAATTTTAGATTAGATCCAAGTGTTGTTTCTTCTTTTAACATATTTTTTACTTTGATCTACATCGATGTTTTCCCTGAGCTGGATAAATTCTGACTATAGATTCCATTGTCCTATATCTCGTGGTTAAATTTAAACCTAATAGCTAATTGTATTCATAAAATCTTGATGTACGGTACCTCATCTGATTATTCTGGTCTGGTGTTCATCTTAAAATAGTACTTACACATTTAAAATGTTTAACTAAACTGTAAGCAAGAGATTTCTCTGATGTCAGATGATTATTTTTTTCCATGAATACTTAGCTATTTGTGTACTCTGAACAAGTGCACAATACACACATATATAATAATAGCATGAATGCCTGACACCTATCAAATCTAAACATCTTTTTTTTGTGCACAAAGTGTTAACATTGTATGCAATAAATAACATTTCCACAAAACATAATATTATCTACTAGTAAAAATTTTGCCTTTTTCCATCTTTCTCCTATAGATTATGGTATTAGTTCAGGTCCATCAATTCAGAATCCATTGAATGCTAGAGGACATACATGAGTCAAAGCAGTGATCAACCACTTAACACCTGAATTAACTGAGAAAATATTATATCTGATAGGTTTTCCTACCATTAACCAAGTCATTACTTAATCATGAGTCAACAATATCATTTCTGGTTTCTGCAAGAGGATGGGTGTGACTGATTGGCAGGGGATGTTAACTTCTCCATGGCACCTGATCTCACCTCTGATGGTTTAGAGGTCAGTGTTTGCTCTGCTCCTATATTGGAATATTTAGTCGACTTCTGAGCTTGAATACTCAGAATCAGAAAATTTTATTTAATTTTGGATTTTTAAAACAAGTAACATAAGCTCTGTAGAGCTTTTGACTGACTACTGTTCCTTATTTCTATTTCACCCAGCTATTACCAGTACCGCTTATAATTTTCAAATACATATATGTTCCTCTCCTCACTGTTTCCAACTTATGTTTTATTTACAAGTATTCAGTAATGAATGATAGAACAACACAACAATAATCAAAATACACAAGTTACCGATCTCTTATTTAGACATGTGCATGGTGTACCCAAGTAAAGCCAGGGATTTACCAAAGAAAACAGATGTCTTAGCCAATGTTGGGTCCAACCGATATAATAGAGCTCTCCTTGAAACCTGTGGGGTAAAGCCACTCATTCATAAACCGCCTAGCTCATTCACTATCTCAATTACATATCTTGACAGCCTGCCAAACTTGTATAGATTCTGGGTTAAAATATTAAAAGGTGAGCAAAACAGTGTCAAAACATTTAACAAGAATGCATGTTTTGAGACTGGAAAAACATGCACTGCAATAATTAGGTACCAGTATTTATAATGTCAAGGCATGTACTTGTCTGATGATTTCAATGCTCCCAGGAATAAGGTAAAAGCCTCGGAAAATAAAGCAATGTATAGGGCTCATTGATAACAGAATTTCCTGTGTGATGAAACTTTGATGTGTAGATGAGATTTCAGTGTTATCTCTTTTTAACTTGGCATATTTTATCTGCCGGCTAAAAATAATACTCTCCGGTTCTTGTTTACATTCAAATACTTAGCAGTCGTATCTTTCCTGTCAAAGGAAGACCAATCATTTCTTGAGGAATGCAACAGGTACCGTACTACAGACATCTACAATTTCTTGCACTGCAGTACATTGGGATTGATATGTCTGACTTTGACATTTATGCAGTGTGGTTTTTAACTGCTTCGGCAAATGACACCTTAATCTGCCTCCTCCATAACACGATGATCATGGTTACTCGTGGTCTTATCACGTCATACCCATACTTATACACGTACATCTTTTGCCTACGGAATACATGTACTATAAAAAAAATATATTCATACTATGATAACAGGAGATAGAACCATCCTTATTTTTCATATCCACCAGAAATTCAAAGCTTTTGTTAACTATATGAAAAGAAAGACAGCCAGAGATTATTTCCAACTTTATTTTAGCGAATTAGTTATGCTATCAAAAAATAATCCTGATAATGGTTCAGGGAATAATATACTATTATTTTCAATATCTACCAGCCTTTCAAAAGCTGAAATTGTTAAATGAAATAATTTTTAAAAAAAGAGACAGTAATTATTTCAATCTTAATAGGTAATTACCATATACTTTTTAATTACATTTACTATGAAATGCTAATAATTTGTAGATGGTCATAGATAATGTCAAAATATGTCAACAATGGAGGTGTCATCAGTTTTTCTTTTGTTTCTTTACACATTCCTTTCTTAATTTCCTGGGGCTGTTGGTGACATTTTGAAAACACATTACTCTTTACACCAATAACTTTTCATTTTCTCCTTTAATTACATGAAAATTATAGAAAATTTTAGGGAAGTGAAACACTTCTTAAACCAAAACTTAAAATCTATATATAACTGGTGTAGTTTTACTGTAAATCTAATCCATGCTAATGGGATTTCCTAAGCCTTAAATAGGTTAATACTGAATAAGTCTTAGAATGACCTTATACATGTTATAAGTATAACTGAATCCTGTATGCATGTTTTAAACTGCAGCAGTATAAAGCAAGGCACTGTCCCAATGCATAATAATCCTACTGTAATGTATACACAGCAAGTAATATTTTAAATGCATGTTAAAAAAATATGTATATCTTGTATACTATACAGTATACAGATTTCAAATGACTTGGTATAACAAAACATAAACACGAGTGCAGTTAATATAAACTTCTGCCTCACCACATGTAGCAAAAGGAATTTAACTAAATCATTCTGACTAAAGCAATAAGCACTGGGGATCTTAGACAATTTAAAGCAATATTCCATGTCCATGGCAAAGATCTTTTGCATTTCCATTTCATTTTTTCAACTCATTTTGACAGTTTTTTAGACACACATGGAAGTATTTATCACAGAAGCTAAATAATAAGTATACACAAATGTCAGAAATGACAAAAATAAACTTGACATCACATTCACACTTGTCTATACTTACCCACAGCAGGCGCATCATAGGAGTCCCCAAGGAGAATCTCTGGTGCAGAGTAAGCTAAAGAACCACATGATGTTTCTAATTTCTTTCCTGGATTGAACATGTTGCTAAAACCAAAGTCAGTCAATTTCACAATGCCTAGTTTTTCAAAGAACACTACATTTTCTGGCTTCAAGTCTCGATGAACTACATGAAGTTTGTGACAGTATGAAATTGCCTCTACAATTTGTCTAAAATATCGTCTAGCCTTGTCTTCGGGTAGACCCTTTTCATGCTTCATTATGTAATCATACATATCACCCCCATCACCCAATTCAAGAATGAGATAAAGTTTTGTTTGGGTGTCTATCACTTCATATAATCTCACAACATTTGGATGCTGGACTAGTTTCATGCAACGTACTTCCTGAAATAAATGCGATTTGGAAATATCGTCTAATTTCGTTTTGTCTATAACTTTAACAGCAACCTTCTCATTTGTAAACACATGTCGGGCTAACTTCACAACTGCAAAGTGGCCCTTGCCAATCGTCTCTTCGAGGTCGTATAACCCTGCTATCTCAAAATCCCCACGCGATCTTCTTGGGAATCTGTTTGAACTGGACATCTTGAAACTCATTTGCGATATATCACTTTAAATTCCTACACCTGCATTATAAAAATCGCTAAAATTACTAAGTTTTACGTTACCAACATCGTACATGTCAATACATACTCCATTTTCGGTAGGTCCGTGTGCGCATATGCTACTGCGCACTACGTCATTAGGGTATTGCGGAAATCATAGAACCACGAATGATATTGACTTACGAATTCCCGGGAAATTTGATGTGCGGATAGTTTGATATTTTTTTAAAGAAAAAAATCTGTTAAACAATTTCCCAGTGTCATGAAAGTACTTTGTACGGAAGTACATTTATTACTTTATTGATAAAGAGTTTAAAAAAATAAATTGATATATATGATTTTATTATATGATTGAATAATTTCCATCTCTCTGATTGGCTGAGATCCAACTATGTTAGAAAAATATTACGTTGTATTGACCTGCACGTGACGTTCCAGGTCAATACAAGGATTTATTTCCTCTACATTGATCTAAATATAGATTAGGAAATTCCAAATTGATACAAGTTGTTTTAGAAAGCTATTAAAACAACAATGATTTTTATTTTCATTTGAACAAACCATATAAGCCAATATATATCTTATGAGGGTGGTAAGAGGGGATGCTGGGACCCCCCTCCAACACTTTTACTGAACAACAATTTTTTTTTTACTTTTTGGCTGTCAGTTTTCCCTGATAATACTCTTTCCTTTCAAAATCTATCCTATAATAAAAAAAACTGACATTATAAAATTTCTTTCATGGCAATTAGAATTAATTGATTTAATAAAGACATTTCAAATTGATACAACTTGTGAGGTTTATTCACATTTTAATTCTACTTCTCTCTTGTATTTGGCTAGAATTTAATAAAATGCAAACAAGTGATGAGCTGTATCACTTTATCTGAGTGAATCATATAATAAAACAATTATTGCTGGTTTTTTCGGTCAATACAATGATTTAGCCATCTTCGAAGTACAATATTCACCTCGCCCTTCGGGCTTGGTGAATATTGTACTCCTCAGATGGCTAAATCATTGTATTGACCTCAAAAATCAGCAATAATTGTATATTATACCGACCTGTCATTGATTTAAAGTTACAGTCATTTAGGGTATTCCGAATCACCCTGCATTTCGCGACACTCGGTAATTTACCTTATCGCTTATCTTATACGAGACATGCACACGTGTGACAACTAAATATTCTTTCACAACATGGTTCATGCTTAATACATACAAAAAATAAAGAGGTAAACGTAATGCGTTAATTAAAAAAATAATTAATTCATTCGTTAACTTGCTATCCTTCTCGAAAAAAAAGTCCGCCTATAAACGTTGCAGAATATTTCTCATCGATGTCGTGGCGTTGTTGGTGGATGAAACCTGGCATATTAGGTATTGACAGAACGGCAATTTTATGAGCTTTCATGAGCATTAATAATTTTTTATTACATCTCATAAATGTATATGTTACAACCGCATTTGTAGCCCCCTACAATTTGGGGTATTTCGAATCATGTATGTGCAGGACCGCAACTGAAGAAATTGCACACGCTGCATACTTGTTATATGCCCGATATTTTGATAACATCGGTTTTCTTTACATGCAAGGGACCTATGAAAATTATGAAATGGAAAAGCTGTGAAGAGTTAATGAGTAGCTTGACCAGTGTTGATCCTTTTATCATACGTGTTTAAATATGGAGTTGCAAGCATATACACATGTACACATACATATATGTACACTATGCACGTATCCAGTGATTTATGTCACATTTAATAATTGTGATACGTATATCTAAACAAGAGCTAGTCTTTACTCCTTTTCACACATTTCTTTTATCATCATCATCATTGCATGTATGATCTTTTTTTTTTTTTTTTTGGTAGCCGATTCGTAGAATTATATGATATTTTCAATGTTAATTGTTTTGCAGTGGAAAAAAAAATCACAGTGGCAAAAAAGTGACATTATTATATTTACAGGACAACAATTTACAGTCATGTAATTTCTGAAACCCCTATTTTCTTGGTAATAATTGCTTTTCTGCATGATCCGCTTCTGAAAAGCTGTTTTATAGTGCGAATAAAGAGGGGGGTGTTGATAACTTTCAAATAAACAAGAACAATCAAGAAAATTTTAATTCTTTTTATTCTTGGAGCTTTTTATAAACAATACTAACTAGTTCATCAATTATGATGATGTTATCTGACCGTTTTCAACCCATTTACCTGGTGATTCGAAATACCCGGAAGTGATTCACAATACACTAAAAAGGTGATCCAAATATAACCCCGGTCAAGGTCGCTGTATTGAAGATAGACTCGTTCTATAAAGTAGATCTGATTTTTCACTAAATTGGCTTTCCTTTGATACCAAACAACCATGTGAAAAGTTTTTAATAAAATCATCTGCAGTCAAAATGTAAAAGGTGATTCGGAATACCCTAAATGACTGTATATTTTAAATTCTAAAATCCACAAATTCATTTCCACCAGACCCTCGGCAACAATAGATTTGCATCACTAGAAATTAAGTCAAGCAACGCCCCTCATTACTATAAGAATTTGCTATGACATTACTGAAATACAACTTGCACAATTGCATGTGCAACCCCTCCCCACACACACCCCACGTGCACCCTCTCTCACACACACTCTGGAGTTTTTTTTTAAAACTAGGTCAATGGATCAAAATTGAAAATCATGAGGTCAAAATAAGTAACACATTCGGGATGGTCTTTTCACAATCAAGCTAATATTTATGACCAAGGTTATAACCGAGAGAGGAATGAGATACATTTTCGTGAAAGCGACCAAAACCCCCTCCCCCTTCAAGTGTTGCCTCTCATTTTTGTCCCCCGCTTTCGCGAAAGCGAGGGGACATTAAATCTCATTCGTCTGTCAGTCTGTCAGTCAGTCAGTCTGTCTGTCCGTCACAAAAACTAACCTTGCTCATAACTTTTGATTTAGTGGAGCTATGACTTTCATATTTCACATGTATATTTTTAGTGACAAGACCTTTCTTTGGGTACCACCAAATTTGACCTTGACCTTGGAGTTTGACCTACTTTTACACAAAAATTCCAAACTTTTACTTTGGCCATAACTTTTGAACGGTAGATATTAGGGCTTCCATATTTCAAATATGTATTTTTTGTGGCAAGACCTCTCACTGGATACCAACAACTCTGACCTTTTGACCTTGACCTTGGAGATTTCCGTACTTATGAAAAAACTTTAACCTTGGCCATAACTTTTGAATGGTAAGGGCTAGGGCTTTATACTTCACATATCAGTAATCATTGTGAGGAGACCTTCCATTGGATACCAAGAACTTTGACCCTTTGACCTTGACCTTGGAGTTTGACCTACTTTTTAAAAAAAACTTTAACCTTGGCCATAACTTTTGAACGGTTCAGGCCAGGGCTTTCATACTTCATGTATGTAATACTTGTGGCAAGACTTTTCTTAAAGAAACTACCAATATATATAATCTATTATATTCATGATTTGACACAATATGTCATAAAAAATGACATCCCACCCACAAAGACACCGAAAGCGGGGGACCACAATTCTTTGAATTTGCTTGTTCCATTTCTTTTCAATTAAGTTATCGCAAAGGGTATGATAATGAATTCAATTACTTATTCTTGGTCTTATATAATGCTAAGCATATGATTTAAGTCTATTACAAATTGTGTAATTTTAAAACTGTAAATAACCAGTTTTATACCACCCGCTTGAAAAGTGGGAGGGTATATAGCAATCGTTATATCCGTCCGTCCGTACCTCCGTCTGTTACTCTTTGGGGTACCCTAGCTTCTCTTATCCGCAACTCCTCTTATTATACTACTGAGTGAAATTTAATGAAACTTTCACAGAATCTTTATTACATATTGCCATTGTGCACCTCCTATTTTACTTTTTTATTCGACTCGTATTTTAGGTTTCCCATAGCAAAACATGGACATTGCCATTATATTCTTACCTATGACGTCACATATAAAGGCTTCTGAATAACATTTGATAAGACGAGTTATTCCTCTTTACACATAACCGTAAAACAATACATGTCGCAAAACATGGACATTATGGGAGGCAGGGGGTATCATTTAGTGAGCTCATTGCTCACAGTACCTCTAGTTTGTATCTCACTTCTATGACGTCACATATAAAGGCTTCTGAATAACATTTGATAGGACAAGTTATTCCTCTTTACACATTACCGTAAAACAATACACAGCAAAACATGGACATTATGGGAGGCGGGGGGGGTATCATTTAGTGAGCTCATTGCTCACAGTACCTCTGGTTTGTATCTCACTTCTAAGGGCAAACCATCTATCAGCATAAAAATACCCTACAACAATTAGAACTCTTTAGTGTACAGTGTTTAGAGCTTCCTTAATGTTGATGTGTAAAATTAAAACCGGATCCATAAAAGTATGGACCTTCCTTAAATCGGGAAACGCTGCATGCAATTCTCTTATTAAATTATCATCTTAGTTTAGAGGGATATATCATATGCAGGAAATTTACCTTATCTTAGTTTGTCTCATTATCAAATCCTATGTGAAAGCTAAGTAGCATTTTGAAATGACTGCAGATGAAATCCCATTAATTTTGATTTTTCCATGTGAATCTTCTGAATGATTTTTATCATAAATCCTTATTTCAATGTACATACATTTTTTTGGAGCAACATTTCTTTAAGAATCCATATATCTTTGGGTCACCTTTCGTGGTTGCTAAAACATTCCAATCATTAGTAGCAATAAAATGTCAAGTCATCTCCGTGTAAGTGTGGGCATCTTTCAATGGACAAAAAATCATACGCAGCAATATGTGTGATATTTTTTACTGTTCGTTCTGTGGTGATAATTTCCCCTAAACAATAACTGACAAATAACTGTATTGAATCAAAAAATGCTCACACAGTTGAATATATCTTGACTTTTAAAACTATATTTATTCAGAATACTGAATAGATTGGGCAACAGGAAAACTGCCTATAAATACCCTCTCTGTACAAGGTCATGGGTAACAGATACAATTAACTGAGATAATATTTATAATACAATATAGGGGTAGACACAATCACTCCCACACACACCCTTTCAAACATCCTCCATAACACAGAAGGATCTAAATTGTCTATCATCAAATGCTCTTGCACTGTGTTATCAAAACGATCAATTTATCACACCTGCTCTTAAACAATTAAAAAATCAACACCATATGTATGGGTTTGTCTGATCATATATCATAATCATTACTATATATATATATATAATATCCAAATAACTAGGACAAAAGCCAAGGATTTACAACACCTTTCTATCTAGGCAACATCTATTAAATAACCCTTCCATTTGAGCATTGAAATAAAATCTACAGCCTACAGATGTGTCCATCTACATGTATTTGGTACAAAGAACCATCAATGCATGAATGTTATCTTGATTACACAAACAATGGCCTGATAGGTGTATAAAGCGGTTGTGGAGGAGTTCAGAACAGGATTTACAACACCTTTCTATCTAGGCAACATCTATTAAATAACCCTTCTATTTGAGCATTGAAATCAAATCTACAGCCTACAGATGTGTCCATCTACATGTATTTGGTACAAAGAACCATCAATGCATGAATGTTATCTTGATTACACAAACAATGGCCTGATAGGTGTATACCACCTTTAATTTGCCTCATCTATAGAAAAAAACTCGAATCTCTGGAAATCTTCACATTTCATCAATAGGTACCAGTATGTGTTCAAACAATAACCCCACACAGTTTTGATTTTTGGTCTTTATTTTGACAATATCTCAAATAGTTGTACGCTATTTATTCATAACATTTATAAAACACTGAATTCAGAAAAGATCAGCATGTAATTAATATACATTGTAAAAATATTTATGTACATTTCCTTCACATGTATGCATGTCAAGTTCTTATGATACATGAATGATAACAATGAACAGCACAATGCCAAACATGACCAATAATGACCATAATGAAATGCATGGTTAAAATGTGTACTTCATTTTTTTCAATGGTGAATGATTTAGGAATATTTTCAATCTTTAGCTATCTCTATTTCACACACTTTGAAAATACTTCAGCAAGAATATTTCATGCAAAGCGTTTGTAAGTATTTCATCTGTCTATACAATCCTGAAATACACTGATTCCATCAAGTCTCTATTTGTGTGTGGTTTAGCAGGCCCGGCACAATTTGATGCAAGTTCAGTGTGTTTTAGATATTCACAACAGTTTGACAAATACATATCCTCTTAGAAAGCATATCTTGTTCTGATGTCTTCAAGCTTTTTGGAAACCTGAAAATAAAAATAACCATGTAATACATACTCCAGCCAATCTTGATGATCACAGATCAGGGTTTTAAACTAACTTGTAATCTTTGATCGCCATGTGGGCTACTAAACCTTGCAATTCTGGGGCCCACATCAAAATTTATTCGCCCACAAATTATCACACCTTCTGTTGAATAAATATACAACAACCCCATTTTTCGTTATTTTTTTTTTATCATATGACTCATGTTTCTTTTCTATCCGTAGAAACATTGTGCATGACTTATCTTAATTTCAAATTGTCCTCTTTTGTTTAAAAAGATTGAAATGGTTATTAAACATCATATCTTCAAGCACATGGCAGATTTCTTCACAGACACAACCAAGATACTTTTTGGTTTGTTGGGCTCATTGACGCGTCAATGTCACATTGGTCGTCACAATCACTCAGACGCTTTATGTTTAAGTACTTCTCACTGGTAAATATAAAGCACTTTACTGATTACGAAAATTTCAAGAGAAAAAAAAGGAACATTCGGACAAAATTAAAAAACAAATATTTATCACCGTAAATTTTCTAATCGCCATGTGGGCTACTTGAACATAATTTTAAGTCGCCCACAAGGAATATTGGTCGCAAATGGCGAGTGGGCGACTGTTAATTTCAAACCCTGCAGATGATACTGAAAAAATAAGAGGCCTACGGACCTTATAGGTAACCTTAGTATCATGAAACAACTTTCCAACAATTGAATTTGGTTCATATTTTAAACCACGGGCCATGAAATCCTGTTAGATAAATGACCCAGGAAATTCATTAGACTTGTACAATGATGTTTTGCACCCTTCAACAGGGTAAATGAAAAGGTAATTTTGATGACTGGGATATTTTTAAACACTTACTTCACTGGGCGTCCTGTCTAACTCTTCAGACACACTCTTCTGTTTGGCAGGATCTATGGAGTTAAACATCTCACACAGGTCTCCATCTATCACATTCTACAAGGATCAAATAAGATGTTTTGCCACATAAGAATGCAAAACTGCACAACTAAATTTTTCCATAACCCTGCTAGTTTGTATAATTATAAAATCCATGGTAGATTGTGACAGTGGTTACATGTACTTTTATAAGTCACATGTTCATGATAAATTATATTAATATACAGGGTTGTGGTTGTTACACTTACTTTGACGGGGAAATAGTAGGATCTGAAGGACAAGTGATCTCGGCCACACAGAGGGGGGTGCTCTGTCCTCATGTACATCTCCAAATGTTGGAAGAAGTCATGATCCTACAATTTCAAAGTAAACTTATCATCCTTCATCGGAAACTCTTTATATTTGAAATACACAGACATTGTTAATTGAAATTCTTGAAAGTGTTTGAACATAGACATAAAATCTGTATTATATTTGTCTCATACCTCGTGTGATGTGAAGGACACCAGCATCCCTATTCCCCCCGACAGTGTGGTGTACACCAGAGATTCTGACCCCCCGGGTATCAGGGTGGCCTTCTGTAAAGAGGTCACCATCTCCCCTAGGTGGAAGTTCATCACCACGTCTGCCTGGAAGTAGTCATCAATCATTATCACTCTAATCCCTGTTTTTGAGATTCAAGTTTAAATTTAGTTTGAAAATGACAGGAAATGTCATATACCTTTTGTGAAGCTCCATTCAGAAGACCTCTATCCCACAATGCTTTGTTTCCTGTTGGATCCTCATCAACATCATCACTTACATCTGATGGTAGTCGGATCTATCAAAATCAATGTTGTCATCATATAGAATATATCTGAATTCACTGAATGATGTCAAAATTCATGTTGTTACAAATGAACATGTACATATTTTATGTCCTAAGTTTTATGATCAAATTAAAATTTCAAAATATACCGTATTTGGGGGAATACAATACGCACTTTTTTCCTAAAATAAATAAGAATTACTTACGATGGTGATGTTGCAACATTATCTTGTGCTTTGTTGAAATAAATGCATAAATAATTTTCTCCAATTTGTAAGAGAAAGTTATAAAGTGTGTATTTTGCCCCTGCCACAGCCAAATACGGTACATTACTTACGATGGTGATGTTGCCGAATTTGTCTGCCCCTGCCACAGTATTATAATCCAGTAAACAGGAAGCTGTGATCCACCTCGGGTTTGTGTCATCGGCAAACACAATCAGCTGGTTCTCCTGTCTCTTGTATCGCAGAAAATGAAAACTGTCCTGAATGTCAGATGCCACTATACGATTTCCAATGGTGTGGATCATGGAGACGAAGTTTGGGATGCTCTATAATGGAAAGTTACTCATTACATATCATAAGGAAGAAAACAATTAGTCCAATTTTTAATTATCTAGTACAGTCATGATGAATGTTGTAAGCTGAGACTGTTGGTTCTATAGTCTAATGCCCCTCCCCTTAAAATCATATTTACCTGTTTAAGCACTGTTCGACCACAAATTAATGAATCCAGCAAGTTTCTTTCTTTTGTGGTTTATCGATATACTCGTAGATACATATATCCAATTTCTTACCTTATTCTCACATTTCCTCAGCATTTTCTTCTTGCCTATGTCATAAATCCTTAGATACCTTCCCACACCAATAAGCACTCGTCCTTGAAATGAAGCAATTGCTCCTGGGACATCTTCCACAGGCGTTTTATGTAATAAGTTCAGGGATTCCCCTCCATCCTCCACTTGATAAAGGTAGATAAATCCTCCAGTGAGCGATCGTGGATTTAATACAAGGTCTCTTGCGACACCCACTAACACAAATTGGTCATCTCCACGACTGGCAAACTTCACTAGGGCAATGCTGTAATAGTTTAATTCAGAATTTAAACACATGAATTTGACATACATTCTCATGTAAGGCTATCTAAATTTAATTCTCTGGTTCTCAGGCCAATTTTCTCCAAAACAGATGCGGGCGGGAGGCATTTTATTTATCATTTTATTGGCAATAAAGTAGATGAGGGAGGTACTTTTTTAATTTTAATTTTCGAATTTTCTTTAAAAATAAAGATAATTTTTTTATTCACAGATATACTTTCCATGTATGATCAAAAGGTTTGCTTTATCCATTGCTTATCAGCGTGTGAACATCATAGGCAATGTCTTCGATGTATTTTTAAACAAGGTGGCCAAAATCTCTTTGCAAATGGCTACCGGAAGTGATAGTTGAATACTAAACTATGAAAAAAATGAGGACAGAACTTTTTTTTTCGGGATTGGTGTCAGCAATACCAACTTTTTATTTTATCAAAAATACAATAAAATTAGCAATGCGGCTACCTCAAAATGGATGCGTGCGGGCCTGAGAACCAGAAAATCAATTTTATATAGCCTAATGTTTACAAGAACACCATCAATTGAAAAAAAAATTTTTTTAAAGTATATACATGTACATTATCACAACTAAAGGCTCAAGAAAAAAAAAATTCAGTATCTTTATCTGTACAAATCTTTCTGGACACAATAATAGTTAGCCATCTTTTTGTCATGAATCAGAAATTAGATAATTGTAATCACAAATCAATTGAAACACAGTAAAACATCATTTTCATGACAGCTTATGTTAGCATGGTTACCCTGAAGATGTTGTCCACCACAACACAGTACCTACCTGTGTACGGATTCATTCTGTTCCAGCTGTATTTTCTCCAGCGTGTTGCCAGTGATGGGATTGATGATTCGGATGATGGAGGCCCACATTCCAGGACCAGCCTTGGGGGCCCCGAACGTAGCTTCAGATCGCTCCTCATTCAGGAAGTTAGCGGCCATTTCTGCAGCCATTTCTCTCTCCTCCGCACTCACCATCTCCACCATTTCCTGAAGTATTGTCATTTCACATTTTTATTACACAAATATATGTATTAAAATGGTCAATACAAGGCCCAAATAATTAGGTACATCATCACATTCCTTTCTGAGATAAAACATAATTAAAAAATTTGTACATGGTACATGAACATCAGCATTACACATTTTAGGCCATGTAAAACTAGTGCTAATAACAGTAACTCCCTTTTAGTTCCATATTCCCTGTAATATACTATTTGTGAAAGCATTCAGTCCAAAATTATTAAAAATCACTCATTCAAGTGTATTTCTAATTTCATTGCCATTTGCTGTTTGACCTCTCCTTCTTTGTAGGAGTCCCTTATATTTATTTAAGCATTATAATCCCATCCTGTTTGGTTGAAAAACAAGGGAGTTATAGCCATTTCAAGTGTCAGCCAATCAGATTGCAGCACACGTGCATGCGCGTGATTAAACATGATCATTTTTCTATATGGCATTGTAGGATATCCTAATGAATGATTAGGAGGTTTTAAATTTCAAAGCATTTCGTCAAAAAACAAAGGAGATATAGTCATTTAAAGTTTCAGCCAATCAGATCGCAGCACACGTGCATGCGCGTAATTTCGTGAAATTTTTTGTATATCATATTGCAGGGCATCCTAATGTATGACTATGTTTTAAATTTCAAAGCATTTCGACAAAAAACAAAGGCGATATAGTCAATTAAAGTGTCAGCCAATCAGATTGCAGCACACGTGCATGCGCGTGATTTCATGAAATTTTTTCTATATCATATTGTAGGATATCCTAATTCATGTATATATTTTGAATTTCAAAGCATTTCATCAAAAAACAGAGAAGATACTGAGATTTTTGTTTTAGCCAATCAGAGCGAAGCGCACGTGCATGCCCTCTGCTAATTTGACAGTGTCACATTATCAATAGTATTAATATATCTTTATATAATGAGTTTCAAATCATTTCATCAAAAAATGTAAAAGTAATAGCTATTTTAAGTATATCAGTCAATTCACTCATTTCACGCGCACGCACGTGCGTGCTTATGCGCGCAAAATGACCTTCGTTCCGCACACCTACACTACACACCTATTAACCCTAAAAAGGTTTTAGCTCAGTTGGGTGAACGTTTAAAAGCCAAAAAAAACAGGAGAAGAAATAATAAAAAAAATAATAATAATAATAATAATAACTATTGCTAATTCAATGGTTTTCAGTTGAAACACGGATGTATAACACTCCCTTTTGGTGCCATATTCCCTGTAAGCTTCATTAAATAAGTATATTATTTCTGAGATTTAAACAACATTTACAAAGAAGTGTACAAAAATCATTTAAACTTTAGCATTTGCACGCGTGCACATGTGAATGCATTTGCGTCATGACCATATCATCTTGTCTACACAATCTATATTTTTAATACACTGAATATTAAAGTATTTAATCCAAAATTATTTTTAAAATACGCTCATTCAAGTGTATTTTTGATTTTCACGTGCACGCACGTGCATACATGAGCATGGTGACCATACCTTCTTTTAGAAGTCCATTAAATCTATCTATGTTCTAAAATCCACCACGTTTGGGTGAAAACTAAGGGAGTTATAGCTGTTTAAAGTTTCAGCCAATCAGATTGCAGCACATGTAACACATGCATGAGCATGGTGACCATACTACTTGTAGAAGTCCATTATATCTAATGTTCCAAATCCCATCCTGTTTGGTTGAAAACCAAGTTATAGCTGTTTAAAGTTTCAGCCAATCAGATTGCAGTAACGTGCATGAAAAACGTGTTTTCATGATAATTGCTTTATTTCATGTTGTAGGATATCCTAATGCATGGCTATGTTCAAAATTTCAAAGGATTTCGTCAAAGAACAAGAAAGATATTGAGACTTTAGTTGCAGCCAATTAAAGTGCACGTGCATGCGCGTGAGATCTTGCTATTTTCACCATGTCGTATATACTACTTATATATCCTCACATTATGAGTTTCAAAGCATTTCATCTAAAAAAAAGAAAAGTTGTGGCTATATATATTATATTGGTCATTTCACGTGTTGCACGTGCACGCTCTTGCAAGCACGTGCGCGCAAAATGACCTTGATTCCGCAAATCTACATAACATGTCTACTAACCCTAAAAAGGTTTTACCTACATCGGACGAACAGTTTACAAGATCATTCCCGGACAAAAAAGTTCCAGGAAGAAGAAGAAGAAAAATAATAATAATAAGAAACATAAAAACAATATGTTCCCCAACTTCGTTTGGGGAACAGATAATAAGAAACAGAGTAAAAACAATATGTTCCCAAACTCCGTTTAAGTAATTCCTTGGTTCTCAGGCCTTTTTTCAAGAAATATGATGAGGGAGGGATGCATTTTTTTCACTTTTTATTGCCCCCAAAACTGATGAGGCATCTTTTTACATTGTACAAAACCTAAGAAAATGATGAGGGAGGTGATTTGTTGTTTTTATTTTATTGATTTAGCAATAAAAAGGGTCAATGAGGCACCCTTAAAAGAGATGAGGGAGGGCCTGAGAACCAAGATAATATTTTTTTATAGCCTTAGGAATAACAGTAATTCTATAAAACTCTAGCCTACCTCTGCCATTTGCTGTTTCCTCTCCATCTTTGTGGCCTCTGTATAAGCATTATAATCAGTCTCTATTACTATCAGGTTGTTGGTCTCGGGATGAATCACAAATTTTCTGGGAGTGTATTGTAGGGGATGGGACACCTGATTAAACACAGCACCCAATTTTTCTAAGGCCAAAATTCTGAAAACAGGACACAAATCATTTCATTAATGCTCACAAGCACGAAACTTCGAAACTTAATGGTAGCCAAAGGAATACTGAAAACAATCAAGCAGTTACAATGAAGCGCATTGAAGTGGTAAAATTCTCCGTTTGGATGAAAAGTTCTGAGTCATGTTTTGAAGGTCAATTATAACATAATGACACGCCCATATTTTTAGAAACGAGAAAGTAATATTTGTCGTAGTTTTAGGACATCCCATTCTTCGCGACAAGCATCATGATGTAACTCAAGATGTACAATGAAGCGCATTGAAGTGGTAAAATTCTCCGTTTGGATGAAAAGTTCTGAGTCATGTTTTGAAGGTCAATTATAACATAATGACACGCCCATATTTTTAGAAACGAGAAAAATATTCGTGTAGTTTTAGGACATCCCATTCTTCGCGACAAGCATCTTGAGTTACACTGAAATGGAGCTTTAAAAAAAATAGAAGAGGGAGTTTCTCCCGCCTGTTAAACACAGATTGCAACGAATATGTACATATTTTTGAACTTATCATGTCTATTGAAGTTACCACTACACATGTTTTGGTCGAACACGTGTTTACTCGGTGTTTATTTAGATCCTCAATTTGATTGGCTATTATATTTACGGAAAACCTGTTCTACAGGTATTTGAAGAAACAACTTGACCGTTTTATCAATTTCTAAAGAAATGGGCGTGTCAAAAGATGACAATAAACACTC
Source organism: Saccostrea cuccullata (assembly GCF_032062105.1). Taxonomy (NCBI): domain Eukaryota; kingdom Metazoa; phylum Mollusca; class Bivalvia; order Ostreida; family Ostreidae; genus Saccostrea; species Saccostrea cuccullata. Next base: position 20,957 of record NW_026935497.1, read on the forward strand.
TAAATATAGCTCAAAACGTTCCATTCGAACAGAAAATTTTACCACTTCAATGCGCTTCATTGTATTACTAAAAGTGTTGACAAAATAACAGTGTATTTATTTTGCTGTTAGTTGAACTAACTATAATACATGTATATACAAGTTCTTTTTGTACACCTTTCTCCTTACCTGAGAGTGTTCGTGGAGATGGCTACAATGCCCTCTGGACACTGTTCCGAGGCAAAACCTGATGCATACTCCAAAGTCTCATAAGACAAGGGGGTCAGATGGAACCTGTTCTGGTAGGTGTAGCTGAGCCAAGATCTACTGGACATGGCTAGAACCTATAGCACAAAAACACACACAATCTATTTAACTGTTTAAATGCCAGAAATAAACAAAGAATTTTCATATTGCCAGTAATCAGAAAAGATAAATTGTAATCAATGGTTTTCAGTTGAAACACGGATGTATAACATCATATTACTGGCTTTTTCAAATAAAGTATATTATTTTTAGGGAGTTCTTTTTTCTGTCCATAAAACACTGAATCTTGCTCTGAAATCTCTGAGATAAAGAATTTTACCATACTGAAGCACAGGTAAGCCCTAATTAATCATCTTTTTTTTGGTTCTATCTAGCATCAGTTCTATTAAGTTTAAACAACTTACTGCTTCTGATCCTTGCATGGATATTCTGAAGAGTTTGACAGGCCTCAATCCAAGGTATCTTGTCCTAGTGTCTGAGAGGTCTCCAGTAACTGTGTCCAACACTGTCCTCAGTAACACACCATTCTGTAACATTCAGAACTAATCAATGATTCCAAGTCCATTAATTAGCAAGTAATATGTATAATAATTAACCTCAAACTGCCAGTAATCAGAAAAACAGATTGTGTAATCAAATGATTTTCAGTTGAAACACGGAAATATATCATCATGTTACTGTTTTTCCCTCCAATGAAATAACATATTTGTCACTTGAAAGATGTTTACAATTAAATGCACGTAAATATCTCCCATGTTATATACTTTCATTATATCCTCCATTATATCTTTCCTTACCTGTAGACCGATGTTGAGAAATAAGCCCCCCACTGTGCCAGTCTCCCCCGTTTCCTCCTTAGCTTCTGTACCTCCCATTTCCACTATACACAGAGACTCAGGGGGTTCTGGCAAGGCCTGCATACTCAGTGGGGACAAACAATCCTAAAAACCAAATAAAATGCTACAGATATGCACTTGTATAAGTATCTTGGAAAGAAATTGACAAGTAAACAGAGAAAGAATTGACAAGGTATTACATGTAAGACATAAAATATGGAAACTTTCTGAATAAAATGTCACCCTTCCAAATGATCAAATTTAATCCATATCATTCTATATTGGATAATATAAAACAGCATATTTACAGTAACTGCAGGAAACCATAACACTTTGAACTTACAGCTGGATCCAGTGAAACGATCCTGACTGTGTTATCAGAGAGCCCAACCCCCAGGAAGCGACACCTCTGTTCTCCCACGGGGACTCTCCCCAGGGCCATACACACTACTTCTGAGGACATCTCCTTTCTCTCTGTGTACTCATTTAACTGACCTGTCTATAGAGCAGAAAGACACAAAAATAATTAAAGCATCAACTGTTTGAAAAAAAATACTTTTCTGTGGTTTTTGTTTTCAACAAGCATTGAAGTCTAAGTACACAAATGCTGTAAAAAACTTGTTATTGGGAAAATACTATTAACAGAATATCAGTTTTCATAGCTAATATCATTTTACATGAATTTTTTGAAAGAAAATTTTAAGTCCTTCTAGATCTAGAGTGTATACTCAAAAATTTTAATCTTCATTAATTTTCATTCACTTTACCATTGCACTCATTATGCAAATTCTGAAGTGGGTGAAAACAACTCAAGTAAAAAATTTACATGTATTTAATACTTATCAACAGTAAGTAATTTGTGGTATACTTACTGGGTCCATTTCAAAGTAGACAAGTTCTCCCCCTGTTAACGCTATCACTACTTGTCTCTGATTGACAGCACATTTGACAATGCTCTTTTTCCCAGGTGTCTTCCACTCGTTGACTCTTTTGTCAGATCGGATGTGACGGATTCCATCAGGGTAAATCTGGAAAAACAGTAAAATGAGTTTTTGACAAAGTTCACAATACCAGGCTGATGAATTTTGAATAAATACAAAGCATACATCTCAGATACCAAAATAATCATAAACTTCTCATATGAAGTGGAGAAAGTTACTTTATCATCACAGATGTATACAAATGATAGCGAGTTAGAAATAAAAATAGATGATATACATGGTATGTACCTGTACAAGAGCATCATCTCCGAGCTGTGAACAAGAAAGTGTTGGTGTGGTTCCCAAGAACCCAGAATCTGTCACTTCTTCTACCGTCTCTCCGATGGACAATACAAGAGTAGCGTTGACGAAGGACACGATAATGTAGGCGTCAAATTCATCTACAAGTACAGAGCACTAGGCAAGGTAAAAAAAGATGTCAGTTGTCTCTATCACAGAATGTGCCACAAAATGAAAACTGTGAATACACATTACAGAATGATTACACACACATGTGAGGGACTATTTGGAATTGATATGTGGGGTGTGCGAGAGCTGAATTATAGAACTGGATCCAAAATCTAAAACTACATATATACATAATACAAATGCATATTTTATGACACATTTTACATTTTCTAAAATAAGTAAGCATGATCCATAGTCACAGTCATCTCCTTTTCAAAGATTTCTTGAAATTCTTCCATCATGAAACCCAACTTTTAATACCCACCTGATACTGGTATCAGCCTTATTCTAGGACAGCATCTGAAATGAGAAAGTAGGCGTGGTGAAGGAAAGTTCCAAACACCAGCCTTTATTAGAGTTGTTCTATTCTGTGGGTCCCTGCTGTTGTATTACTTTGTGCAATTAAAGTACACATTCTTCATTATTTTTTTTTAATCTTATAATTCATGTTCAGTCTGTCATTTTAAAATCCAGTGTACCTACAAACAAAAAGTATCTGTTCTCAGTTTTTCAACTGGAAATGAGGACAAATATTTGACTTTCTATTGGTAGAACTTTGAACTCAAAATTCTCCTAATTCAAATATTTGTCTTTTCCTTAAAGTTCACTCTCCCCCAATTGGCACCATGGTGTTTAGTGCAAGGACCCACTCTTTGTCTCTGTAAATAAAGTAAACATTACCCTCAATGTTCTTTTTCACTGTCCAGACGGCATTGGGGTTACCGGGCAGTTCTGATACGGCCATTTCAGACACCTATAAATTATACAGCATATTGATCTAACATTAACAATCAAGTTTTAGGGTGCAAATTATAGAAAACTACAAATTATAGAATATTACAATATATTTTTTCCACTATTTGGTAGAGATAAATACTTGTGTCCTTTGGAGTCAGAAAACTAGTGTTAACTTACCTCCAGACCATGTCTTAGAACCCTTAGTGTGGACCTAGGGCCCCTCCCACACAGAGTATACAGCTGTGGTGTGTCTTCATTTGCAAGATCAGCAATCTAGAAAAATGATACATGAACCATAAATTGCAGTATTTTAACAAATGGCACTTTTAATTTACTTTTTAGATACAAATTATGTTTTACATTCACTTTGATTCTCTCCATGCATCTTACCTGGCAATGTGTGATGGGTGAGAGACTGTCCATCTCGTCCACCTGTACAAGGTTTTTGAGTGGTCTTGGTGAAAAAAAATGAGGTTCACCTTCCTCAAGCTGAGATGCACTGCTGAATCTGGGCTCATCATCATCATCTCCAAGCTGGGCAATCTGGTACAAGTAACTGAAAGATGCACACAATAATTAATCTGAAACTTTAACCACGACCAAAATCACATAAATGTATGTAAATATATGTAAATATGTGTATTTAAATACTGTAGCACCATTATCAGATATAACCTGACTTCTTGTTTTTCAGAAATATGTATGTACATGAACACAGACCCAACTTTCAATTATTCAGAAAACCAAGTTCTTACATTTATTTTCTTCCCTCATACATGTAGATCTCAAACAACTTACTGATTTCCAAACTCTGATGCTATGAAGAGAAAGCCAGACTTCAGCACACACATACTAGATGCAACAGGGACTGTGTCAAAATACTTTAATATGATCTCTGTGACCTAAAATTGAAACCAACCCTGTTAAACATATACATTAACATTTCACAGATATATAGTTCCACCTTAATGTATTAATCAACGTACCATATCTTCATCTGTTTCAAGTGTGATTTTGAAGATGTCTCCTTGTTCAGTTTGTGCCAGAAAGAAGAACATGCTCTGAAAATAAAATCAAATTCAATTTATAAAAGAACACCCTTATCATACAAAATTCTTGTTTATAAATTTCACAACCTTGAACTTACTTTTGTTTTATGTGTAGCACTGCAGACAAAGATCATACCCCTTTCTGGATCATCAAGATCATTCTGAAATTATATAAAACATTATAAAAACACTGCAGAATCTTTCACAAATCTCAATAATATATGCAAATAGATTGCCTTCAGTATTGGCATTATAAGATGAATATGTCTTATATACAGCATTATCATCTCACCCTTCTTCTGGGGATAGGACATCTGATGTCGGGCTGATCTCCAAGATTTTTGTATGTGATGTAGTTCTCAGAACAGATCAACACTCCACTGGGACCATCACTCCCTCCAGGGACTGTAAAAAAAATAATGAAAAAGATATCTACGCATTCATACCGTATGTAACTTCAACAGACAACACATTCAATTTCTTCCCTGAACTCAAAATTTTGTACTGTGAATTCACTTATTTTTATGGAGGGTTTCAAGGAGGTATGAAGAGACCCATGAATTTATGTTCACCATGAAATTTCATTTTTCACAATCATAACTACTCAACAATTCTTCACCCACAAAATTAAATCTCCACATACCCATATTTTTTCCTCAAACCATGAAAATTTTACCCATTGAAAATACATTAGGGCTGAAACGATTCACCGAAATATCGATATTGTTCGATATAAGTGCTCGGTTCAATGTTCGATTCACCATCTCGATTTTCGGTTCGATACGTTTTTTATAATCGGGTTTGGTTAACTCTTTGAAATAGATCGGGTTCGACCTTGTTTTAATAGTTTGACACACACATGAGTGAGAAAATTTGGACGGTAAAGTTTCAGAGGAGGCTGCCGCTCCTATTATTTATACAGATAAAGTGTTCTTAATCAACGGAACCACAAGTAATCAGAGATGTGCAATTAACAAATTAGTAAATTCGGGCTAGTAAAAATTGTAACTACACGTTATATATGAAAAGCACAACCGGTATTTTTACTCATATTTTGCTATCAAATTCCCAACCAGTGAATATTTTCCAGGCAGCATGCTCCTACTGTCAACATATCTCCATAATTTTCTCCTTTTTGCAGTATTACCTGACTAATTTACTTCCAAAAACGATCGTTTTTTCCTAGTCCAAATTTCGCCCATTCATCCGTTTATTGTAAATTCATGCAGATATCTCGTTAAATTATTTACGATCAGTCAATCAACTGAAAGATCAGTGTTTTGTGATTCACATGAAATATATTTCTATTGTATTGAATGATTTAATATGAAAACAAAATGAATTTAATTTCATTCTAAACGAGCAAGTGCAAAATAAACAGAAAAGGGAAGATCTTCAGATAAATTTATTTTCTTTCATAATCATTAATTTTATATGATTAATGACCTTAGTACCCTGACTTTTTCAAAGATTTTTTTTTTCAACATTAGTTGCTCCCACCAGCCTGTGGGCTAGTACTTGAATTTTTAAATTGCATACCCCTGGTAGTATATCTCTATCGTATCACCACCTTTTACTTTTTTTTAAAAAATCTGAATATGTTTTCTTTAACCTTATGAAAAATAGTTTCTTACTTAAATTGTATCGTATTGAAAAAATTGAATTGTGACACAAGTATTGCAATACATATCGTATCGTGGAGGGGGTGTATCGTTTCAGCCCTAAAATACATGTATATTATAATCACTGTACTCGACTCCTAATCATTTATAATATTGCATCACTATTCCCCATACATGTTATTATTTTTACCAGAGATGAGAAAGTTGGCATGCTCCTCCAGAGCTTCTGAGTATTTTCTGACAACATGATTGAGCCCCAAGTCTAACTCGTAGTATGTCAACAGCTGCTGTGTGTTCTTAGCACTCTCTCCAGTGTGGTCCATATCTGCCTCCTAAAAAACAAAATATTGTCATTAACACGCTGAACTTCAGATTTACACATGTACTTACATTGTCAAGTGTCATAATTATCACACAGTACAAATTCAAGGTCAAGGCACAAAGTAAGGGATAACATTTATACTTTTTAAAATTTTCTTTCTGCTGAAAAAAAAATCCAAAGAGACGCAAGACTTTATTTACCTCATAGTCAATTTCTAAACAGGCAAAAGTAGGATTTTCAAAACCAACATCCACCCCCACCATGTGGTACACCAATGTGTTGGCTTTGTGTGCCTCTAATGGAGAAGAGATAGTCAGTCTAGCTGAGGCATCTCTGTTCAAAATGTACACCAGTTTCTGTTTTTCCACAGCACCTGAAATAAACAAGAGGACAGATATTTCATTTAATGATATGTATTGTCGAATAGCCATCTTTTTCATGACAATTTTCTAACTTAATCCAATTCCTGTCTATGTCAAATGAAGATATTAAGTTGAAAGTCTTTGGAATTAATTTTTTTTAACTCTATGTTCATGTGCAAGATAAAACAAACCTATCATGACAGCTCTGCCTTTAGGATCGACAGCTAAATACTGTCCTGGCACAATTCTTCTGCATCCACTCTTTCCAAAAGTTTCTTGATGCACCTGAATAAAGAAAGAAATAGAATAAAATATAGAACTGTAAATTAATTTTGTAAATCACAACAGCAGATTTATCTTTTTTAAAAAATCTGTTTCATTTACACCATACCTTTTCAAATGTATTCTTCTGTGGAATGTACTCCAGAATAACAATTCTGCCAGAATCAGAACCAACAACAACATAATCTGCAAGAGAAATTGCGAATTAGAAACCTTCATCTTTTAAGACAGTCAAGATTCTGCATGAGAATTATGGTAAAGGTCCACTCATTAGGAATCAGCACTCTCTACTGTCTTCATTGGTTGCTCCCATTACCATTATGACATTGTTTGATTGATCACTTAACAAAACAGCAGGAATATAAAATGTGATTACAATTTCTGAATTTTTTTATGTTGATTTGAACTCCCAAACACCTAATTTTACCAATTTAAATAAGAACCAGTCTCTCAGACTCTCTGCACCAAAAATGTGTAAGACCCCTGTAAATCAATAATCAAAGTTCAAAATCACAAGAATTCTGTGTGTATCTGATGTTACCTTTAGATCCACCCGTCAGTCTGAATGGCATAAGTGAGCGGATCATTCCAAACACTTCCACTGATAAAACAGGATAAATTTTGCCTGTATTCGGGTCATGTCTCAGAAGCTCTAGAATTTTGCCTCTGGAAACAATGATTTCCTGAAGCTTTGATCCAGAGAAATTGCCATGCACAGCACAGTTTATCCCTGTGGCCCTCTGCAAGGTTAAGTTGTACAGAAACATGGCTGGCTATTTCTGCAAAAGGAAAAGAATGCTTATAAATCATGCAAACACATCAATTGAATTTTCAAAATACTTATCTGAGACTAGTAAACATAGAAAGGGACACTTTCTGAAAAATCAAAACTGCACAGTTTTAGTCAACAAGGCAATAAATATCACTTGAACACTTGTTGGCGTAATATCTACTAAAAATGACACAATTTTCTTGCTACTTTTGCTAGACGTGTATACAGTGTATTTCTTACAAATGGTCAAAAGATGTTGCTATATTTTATATGTAAAGTTTGGTCATTTCAAGTCCCCCATGTTTTATTTGTCTTTAAATTACAAAGCTTGTCATACTAATTTAACACTTTATATGGTTCACGATTTGAGTAATTTGATCGTTTGTATTGTACATTTATTATGTGAAGTTCAAAAATTGGATTCACAGCTTTTCATGTCATCGTATGCAAAGTGAAAGTAGAACGAGTACATGTAATACATGCATATCCTTTCGTATTTAATGATGTCCTTGTTGAAATAATTGTATAAATGCTGTTAAAAGAGTATGAACTATTAGATGTTTTGTTTAAATTATGCTTTTCACTGGTATTTTACCTGTATTGTGCAGACATGTGTTGTAGTATTGCAGACAGTCTATTTTTCTATTTACATGGTGGCGTATTGCATTACTTCCGGTTTATTTTTACTCTTGATCCGCGGTGTATATTTATACGCCCTGGAGTTTTGTATAGAAGTGAAAATGTACAGTTATAAGGTAATTAATTAATTAATTATTGTTGAATGAATTAAAGTCAAGTTATTTTATGGTGAAATAATTATTATTGTTCTAATTATCTTAATGGAACTATTTTCCGTATAAGATTTTCCGTATTTTTCGTATATTCCGTAAGAATTTATACGAATTCGTAAGAGTTTATACGAATTCGTAAGAGTTTTGTATACGAATTTTTAATAGAGTATATAAGGGGAGATTCTTCCGTAAATCGGGGAGTCTGCTATTTTTGATGTTAGGGTTAACATAATTATTTTGGGCTTTTAGACAAAATTGGTAATTATTTGCTAATTGTTAAATCAGTTAATTGTAATTCGGTAAATGGTTTAATTTAATTGGAAAAGTTTAATTTTAACAGCTTTTGGGGATTAATTTACGATCATATATCTTGATTATTTCAGGATCCGATCGTATCTGAATTTCCAGTCGTTAATAATCTTTTATTCATTGATAATTAAGTGTAGTAGGTAGGTTTCAGCCATATATTTCGATTATTTCGAGATCCGGCTGTTTATTAGGATTTATCTAATATTGTGAACTTTGTCAGTAAAAAGGGTGGTTAAAAGGCCAGGATATTATTATTTTTTTGTGTTAAAATTGTTTATATTGTTTTGCAGACTCAATAAATTTATGAAACTTAAATTTCGATTTAGAGTTATTTACTCAGTGTTTAAAAAGGGAGTTTACTCCTGTCTTCTAGAACCACTATAGTAATACTTAAATGAGATAGTCGTTGGACGCTATCTTGCTACAATTTTTGGTGTCAGAAGTGGGATAGCCATTAAGCGCTATCCCATTACAATTTTTGGTGTCAGAAGTGGGATCCACAAGTTTTAGGAGTGGATCCAGAGATACGAACTCATCTTTAGAATTGGTTCTTTAATATTTAACCACTGAGTCATGTATACCAGACGTCAAGCAGCTCTTCATGGAGAAGAGAATAGAAATATGACGGAGGATGAAATAAATAAATCAGAGACAAAGGAAATCATCAATGTGGCACCAAAGCCAACAACCCATGAGATACATTACCTCACTGAAACAAGTGATGGGGAGAACTTGACAGAATCGGAAGATGACCAAGTAGTCAATGAGTACATATGCCCCACACATGAAAGGGTACTTTCCCCAAAGATTGTAGTACAGACTCCACACAAAGTTGCAAGCTTAGGCTTGAGTGGAACTTCTACTGGTACAAACAGTAATCACACAACTTGTACTAAAACTGGTCCAGGTAATGTCCCATATCATAGTCAAATGACTTCTTTGGCTGAGGGAGATCACGCAAATCAAAAGGGTGAGTTAGGAAATATGAATGAGAGTTTAATTCACAGTCTAAGTCAGGTTATCCATGGAGCTTTCAACAGAATGACTGAATATCTAGGTAAGGTTGTAAGTAACACAAACCAAGTCAGCCAAGTCAACCAAGGAAAACGTACTCAAAAGGATCAAGTCACTATCAATGAAGGTAGTATAATTGACAGTCTCAGCCAAACAATCAATAGCGCCTTCCACAGGATGACAGGTGATTTAGGTAAGATCCTTAGCAATACCAACCAAGACAGTCAAGCCAGTCAAGAAAGAGAAACCAACGGAGATGATCAAGGACTTAGAGGGAGAAGTAAAATCCGAAGGAAACCTACATCAGTCTGCAGAGTGAGCAGAAAGACATCAAGGATGAGATTACCATTAGCCACTGGTTATACTACCACTGATCTTGATGAGGACTCGGACACTGATGATGGAAAAACAGCACGGTCAAGTGGATCCATGTCAACCCCAAAGATATTGTGGTAACAGAAATTCCAATATCAGTAAAACATCCAGCCTTTAAAGGAGAGTCTGATGAGAAGTGGAAAGCTTATATAAACAGGTTTGAAGCAGTAGCTCAACACAATGGTTGGACAGACAAAGAAAAATTAGGTCAACTGTTGCCAAGGTTACAAGGTCATGCAGGTGAGTTTGTGTTTGAGGAGCTTGGACCAACAATTTTGTCCAATTATAAGAAACTCCTCAAAGAATTAGAAAGTCGTTTTGGTATTATTGAGACCAACAAAACCTATCAGACTAAATTTCGACGCAGAGACCAGAAAAATGGAGAATCTGTGCAGGATTATGCGGTTGAACTTAAGAGTCTATACAATAAGGCCTATCCAGATAGGGGTAACAAAACAAGACAAGAGGACTTAGTTTCCAGATTTTTACTTGGTTTATCAAGTGAGAAAGCTCGCTTACATGTAGAATTGAACCGGGATCCTTTAACTATTGAAGAGGCTACGGAGTTTGTCATTGAGTACGAGGAAGCCACTAGATACCCTACAGCGGATGATGGACAAAATTATGCTCCCTGCAGAGGACCTGTGAGACAAGTGCTCAGCAGTAAGGATCAATTGTCACAGGGAGAAACTTCTTACAAGGATAGTGAAACCCATACAAAAGGTTGGGATCAAAGTGGTCAACACAAAGAACCCAAAAGGAAGAGCCCCTCTAGTAACTTAGATAAGCAAGGCCAAAATGGATCTGAGTCAGATTTTATAACAAAAACTGAGCTGAAACAGGTCATCCAAGAAGTTTTAACTGCAGTTCAGTCCAACAGTGGAAGTCAAGTGCAACGACCCAGGAAACCTCTTATTTGCTTTAGATGTGGTGAGCAAGGGCACTTTGCCAGAAACTGCTCCAGTGAGAAAAAGCAAGAAGTGATGCATGATAATGCACCATTAAATCCTGGTGCAAATGTCTTCAAGCCTTCGTTAAACTAAATCGGGTCAGCTCTGTTGGCCTAGAGATGACCCAGTTGAATTTTGAAAATGGCCCAACTCTTGATTGTTCTATTAATATTGACAACAATTATCCTATTTCTAGTCAAAAGAAAATAGAGGACAACCCTGGTGCTGAAGGAAAAGGTTCTACAAATATCATGACAGTGGATAGGTGTAACACAAACTTGGACAAACTTCATACTGCTGAACAGCAGCTGAATTTAGTGCTCGGAGTGGAGCCGGATGGGGTGGTGCCGGATTTTGAAAGTCATGGATTCAGTCAGGAAGACTGGGGGGTGGTACCTGGAATAGCAAGTCTTGGACGCAGTCAGATAGACTGTGGGGTGGTACCTGGAATAGCAAGTCATGGATTCAGTCAGGAAGACTGGGGGGTGGATCCAAATTCTGAATCCCTTGATAGTAGTCAGGTAGACTGTTGGGATGGTACATGTAACCTGGGAGATAGTCAGGTGGACTGCCCAGCGTTAAATGTAAATGCAGATCAGGTAAACTGCAATTCACTTTTGTTTGATTATCCAAGTTTGAGTCATGATTTTGTTGCAGATGAAATCCACAGGTGTGGTCAGGAAGATTCCTGTAGACCAGTACAAGAGGAATGTACTAATTCTGAAGATCTTCAGCACCATGGTTCCTCACTTGAATACATCCTCAGGCAGATAAATGGGAGTCCTGGCATATATATAAGTGGTTCCGTACAGGGTGTAGAAATAGAATGGACCACTGACACAGGAGCTACAAGGTCAATCATATCTAAAAGTATTTTTGAAAGAATCCCCAGAGAATCAAGACCACAACTAAAACAGTCAAATTCATTAACTAGTGTTAATGGGGAACCCTTGAATGAGTTGGGTAAAGCCATTTTTGAAGTTCAACTGGGCCACGTAAAATTCACAGAGGAAATTATTGTGGCTGAAATTCAAGATGAAGCTCTTTTAGGATTAGATATTTTATTAAAAGAAGAAAATGGACCTGTTAAAATAGAATTACATGATAATTTCATTACTTTCAGAGGAAGTTCAGGCAACTGACAGAGAAAACTAGAAGGGTCTTAGATGCTGAGAATTTTACAATTCCTGCACACAGTGAGCAATTAATTGATGTTTTTGTTGACAGGTTTGAAAGTGACTAGAATTTACCTTACTATGTGTTTTGTATTGAACCTTCAGAAGATTTCAACAATAGATTTTCTCCTCTGATGGCGTCATGTTTGACAGACTTAGAAAATAAAGTTTGCGCAAAGATAAGGGTAATGAATCCCTTCAAGACAGATGTTATTATCAAACAAGATGAAATTTTAGGGGAAGCTGAACTTGTAGATCCTCAAAATGTAGAAGTGATATTGTCTTCAGAAAGCATCTCTGAACAAAGTCACCAGCAAACTAGAAGGATACAGTTGACTGAAAACTCCCAAAAGGGGAATAACTCTTCTCAATTGAACAATACGAAAGGGGATGGATACAGATTTATATGTCGGAGGGGATCTTTTGAAATGTGTGGTTCTTTCTTGCAGAGATCCGGTGTGGAACAGGGTCCCTGTTTCCATATTCCTGGCCAGAGTTTGGAAACATGTGGCCTTGAGGGACAGGATCAACGGATTAGAGCAGTGGATACTAGTCAACAAACAGTCAAGAGTGAACCTAACTGACCTACAAGGAATGACTTTGCGCATCAATCTACAAGAAGATCCAGGTCTCCAGTAAGGCAGAGGAACTATCATTATCTAAGATACCAGGCAGAATTTAATAGGAGGAAGTAAGGAAACTATTGTTAAGATTAAATTCAATTTGTTTTGTTAGTGTTTTGCATAATCTATGTACATTTGGGTAAACTATTTCAGTAGAAGTGGGCTAGGGGTGGATTTTTGTTAATACAGACATGACTGTATATGTGTAAAATGTTATAAAGGTATAACATATTAAGGTACCGTTGAGGTGAACATGATGTATATTATATAAAATTTTATGAGTGAATTGATGAGCAGTTTACATGTTGATAACTTGTTATGAATGTTATTTTGTTATTAATGATCACAATCTCATGAACTGTACATATTTTTCATTTTTTTTACTTGTAATGGCATTGCCATAGTATTATTATTCATGAGGACATGAATCTTTAAACGGAGGGGTAATGTAAAGTTTGGTCATTTCAAGTCCCCCATGTTTTATTTGTCTTTAAATTACAAAGCTTGTCATACTAATTTAACACTTTATATGGTTCACGATTTGAGTAATTTGATCGTTTGTATTGTACATTTATTATGTGAAGTTCAAAAATTGGATTCACAGCTTTTCATGTCATCGTATGCAAAGTGAAAGTAGAACGAGTACATGTAATACATGCATATCCTTTCGTATTTAATGATGTCCTTGTTGAAATAATTGTATAAATGCTGTTAAAAGAGTATGAACTATTAGATGTTTTGTTTAAATTATGCTTTTCACTGGTATTTTACCTGTATTGTGCAGACATGTGTTGTAGTATTGCAGACAGTCTATTTTTCTATTTACATGGTGGCGTATTGCATTACTTCCGGTTTATTTTTACTCTTGATCCGCGGTGTATATTTATACGCCCTGGAGTTTTGTATAGAAGTGAAAATGTACAGTTATAAGGTAATTAATTAATTAATTATTGTTGAATGAATTAAAGTCAAGTTATTTTATGGTGAAATAATTATTATTGTTCTAATTATCTTAATGGAACTATTTTCCGTATAAGATTTTCCGTATTTTTCGTATATTCCGTAAGAATTTATACGAATTCGTAAGAGTTTATACGAATTTGTAAGAGTTTTGTATACGAATTTTTAATAGAGTATATAAGGGGAGATTCTTCCGTAAATCGGGGAGTCTGCTATTTTTGATGTTAGGGTTAACATTATTATTTTGGGCTTTTAGACAAAATTGGTAATTATTTGCTAATTGTTAAATCAGTTAATTGTAATTCGGTAAATGGTTTAATTTAATTGGAAAAGTTTAATTTTAACAGCTTTTGGGGATTAATTTACGATCATATATCTTGATTATTTCAGGATCCGATCGTATCTGAATTTCCAGTCGTTAATAATCTTTTATTCATTGATAATTAAGTGTAGTAGGTAGGTTTCAGCCATATATTTCGATTATTTCGAGATCCGGCTGTTTATTAGGATTTATCTAATATTGTGAACTTTGTCAGTAAAAAGGGTGGTTAAAAGGCCAGGATATTATTATTTTTTTGTGTTAAAATTGTTTATATTGTTTTGCAGACTCAATAAATTTATGAAACTTAAATTTCGATTTAGAGTTATTTACTCAGTGTTTAAAAAGGGAGTTTACTCCTGTCTTCTAGAACCACTATAGTAATACTTAAATGAGATAGTCGTTGGACGCTATCTTGCTACAATTTTTGGTGTCAGAAGTGGGATAGCCATTAAGCGCTATCCCATTACATATATTTCATTTACAGCACAACCTACGAGCCAAAATGTTCCAAATATTATATTAACTGCTGATGAAGATTATAAAGCTTTTTTCAGAGTTGAGGGGTATGCTTATGTTTTATTCTTTGCTAAATGTTCCCCAAAACATCCGTTTTCTGCAAAATTTAAGAAAATTTGCAACTACACTACCTGTTTTCCAAACCCTGCCTGGACTCTTTGGAAGAAACCTTTTAATACAAACTGAAACTCTGAATTGTCTCTATTGTATATTATTGTGAAAATGGGACATAAGGTATAACTTAATAATCTGGTATACCTACAAGTCCTCTTAATACATAAAGTGAACCTAGCTCGTATATTACCATGAATGCATGATTACCGATCCACAGTAGTTGCAGTTTTACCAATAAAGTCAATAGAAATTACTTGATTGATCAAGCCATGAACTAATCATTGGTATAGCAAGTAGCTCATGACCTCTGTTCTATGGACTTTATTGATTAAATTGCAAACTCCTGTGACTGACAGAGTTCTTGAAATCTTTCAGTCCTGTCGGCAAAACCGATAAAAACAATCAAGGACCGCTTACTTTGTGTTCTGCGACATTCCAAATGACTAGTAAGTTATGACATAGCAGCTTGCAAAAATCCTATTTAAGTACGAATTCTCAAAACTGACCAATCGTAATCTTTCGAATGCTTTTCTGTATTTTTTTTTATGGCTTATTCATTATGAACACTAGTGCCAAACTATGATTGGATAACTGTAAAAACATGTTGGTTGACGGCGCTGAAGTATACAGCCAGATGAGAAAATCAAACAAGATTAAAAACTTATGAAGAAATTCGACCCCAATGAGAATTCAAAGAAAACTGTTATACGACGATCAATTCGGAATTAAGTGTGCAGTGTTTATTGATAATAAAATGCAGTTACAGTTTTCATCTTTACACTGAATTTATTTGGACTGATAGAAATCTGTCTGGACTGACAAACTTCACATGGCAGTCAGTCCAAATGACTGACAGCGACAAAAAAAGACTTCAAGAACTAGAAACTGATAAGTGATTAAAATAAGACTGAAGGACTATATGACCCGAGAAAATTCGAACTTTAACCAATCCTGAAAGAAAGACACTTCTCCCTAATAACATTACCTTCTCAATATTGTATTTTATTAAATATAAGATGCAAAAATTTCTTCTTATTCAAAAGTTTCAAAGGGCGAATTATTACACATCTCAATGAAAAAGAAAGTGCAGAATGGTAAGCCGCTAACGCCATTGTTTACAGTATCAGTTTGTATGTAAGAACGAAATTTGTAGCTCGCTACAACTTAAAAAACTAAACACTACATGCACTATCACATACCAATTGCATTAATTACGATTACGCTGTCATATCAAGGATGATGGTTGATTTTACATTACATTTTACAAGCGGTCCATGGTTTACCGACAATTTTTCCGGAAGTTAAGCTAGACCATCATGCATTGGCGTTTCAAAGATGGCGGCGTCCAGGAGTGATGCCACGTCCCTCCCAACCTTTGAGGGGGTCGAAAACCTTGTGAACATGGTTGATATTCAAAATGCTTTTGATGAATTATGTAAAGAGGAGGTAATTTACAGGAAAAACTTATATTTTGGTCATATGTCAAGAACGTTATCTTCTGTCTGACCCTGCAAAGTTCACATGACACTTCCCAAACACTTACCGGTTATCATGATTTGCTTGTAAACACGTCTTTTGATCATATTGTTAATTTTTTTTTTAATTGCCTTTCGTCTTTCTTTCTGCCTGTTACAATTGATCAACGTTGTTTCCCCCACACTTTTTAAAAAAAATAACCAAAATTTTTGCATTGGACAGGAGAACATGACCAAGACAGTCATGACAATCTCTTGATTTAGCTATATAAAATGAGCTAGCTGTGTAGCTTTTTTGAGCTTGATAAAACTATTGCAATAAGAAATAGACAAAAAGACGCAGGTATACGACTACTCATATATGTAACAGGGACTATATGCTGAAGGTGAAACCGTCATAGTTGCCAACTCACCCGATTTCGTCGGGTCACACCCGATTTTTCAACCTGTAACCCGATTATTTTTTATGACCCGGCGGGTCATGCTTATCACCCAATTTTTGCTGAACAACCCGAAAATCTCCCGAATTCCGGATTTGGTTCGTAAAGTAGGTTGCACTTTTAACTTCCAGTTACAACCCAAGCTTAGATCTACGTAAACAATGCCGATGGATTAATTATCAATGCAGGTGTAAACAATATATTAACTGGGTGTTGTTTTGACAAATCAATGTTTGAAGTCAATTAAAATGGCTTCCAATAGAAGTAGATCATTATCAGGGCCAACAGGAACAAATTTAACCAAACACATGTCTCTGATTGAACCAAGAAAAAGAGAAACGATATTTATGTACATATCAAGGAATCTTGGAAAAAAACTTTCATTCTAGATAAATTAAAGTGATTGAAAACAGTGTAGGCCTAACTTCACATTTAAAACATGTTGTAGTAGTTAATTCATTAAGAGAGAGGAAAAATAACTTCAAAACTGAAATTGGTATACTTTCCAATTTAGCAGAAACTGAAAAAGGCTTTTAAAAAAAAAAATGCACACTTACTTCAGGTCAGTACTGAAATATGAAACCTTCAATTCTCATTTTTAACATGTAAATTAAATCAAATTATGTATGAATTTTTTGTCATAGTAAATTAAATCCTTTTTCAATAAAAGAATTCTGAATACACAAATACTTTGTATATATATGTATAAAATTTAATCATGGTAAATATGTCGTGAATGTCGTTACGCGTTATGACCAGATTTTTTACTTTCCAAATCTGGTCATGACCAGATTTTTACATGCTGGAGGTTGGCAAGTATGGAAACCGTTATGGGGTATAACTTATGATTGTGGAGTCCAGAGGTAATTGCGGAAAACAATAGTTTTGATTATTGTGTACAGTTTAAATTTCCTCTTTGCCAAGACATTGTTGTAAGAGCTGGCTGCACTCGCTATTCAAATAGGCAGTCTGAATTGAACATTCTTTAAACATTAATGATTTTGAATACCTTTCAGCAAGATTCTGTATAAGCAAAATTTTTAGCGAGGATTTAATTTTGGCATTATTAGTGAGGATGCTGAGATCACTATAATTTAAAAATTGAATATTGCTAAACTTTAATTGCGTTTTTGTCGTCATAGCCTCTTGGCTGGGCATTTAAAATCGCTATATACATAAAAATACTCCCTAAAATTAAACTACCAATTTTTAAGGGCAAAATGCTAAATTTGTGTCTTGCTAAAATTTCCACTTATATGGTATATAAATTTCCATTGTTTATATTACTGTATTCCACCTTGTGTGGAGTGAGGCATGGCCAAATATACTTACGCAGTACATGACATTGTGCTGAATAATCACGATAACCTGTAATTTACCTTGCTGGCCATAATTGACCTCTGTATAAATTCATTCACAAAATAAATGTGGTCACAACTCAGTTGCTTAAAAATAAAACCCTCAAACAAAGTATCTCAAGGAAGATTCAATTTGATTTTTTTTATATGCACTGTTTTCTGATAAGCTCAAATTTAAAAATTAGTTATACTCTTCCTATAGATGCGTCTTTTATTTATAGCCTGAAAAAATTCCACATTTACAAAAAAGTATGATAAAATTGCTTTATAGCTGATTTGCTTAATCAGGAGATTGTGCCAGACCTGGTATAAATTGGGGGCCTAAAAAGAGTAAGACGTATCAAAATACTTATCTTGGGACACTTAAAGATTTGAAGTATTTTATAAGAATAGGGGTACCAATGTCAAAGACCTACCTAAAATCTGGAAGGATTTTTATACACTTATTGAAGTAATGTATTAATAACTTGTACTCGTATTTGCATAAATTGTTTATTATTTGAATGAAACAACTCTTATGAAATGCTATAAATGTTAAAAAAAAAAAAAAAAAAAAAAAAAGCCTAACAATTTAAAATTGACATTTTTGGACTTTGCAGGAGGAAATGAACACAGAGTTGGACAATCTTTTAGAACATCAATCAACACTTGAAAATAGGATGAGTGGTCTGCATAAGATATTGTAAGTAATGATTTGTTTAATTAGAAATTAATGTCAGCTGCATTTTTTTTGTAGAAAAACACTCTCTAAACTGAAATGGAAAATGACTGCTGCAGATGCTGTCTTTCAAAGAGATAACTGAGTTAATTTATGAAAATTAAAAGATTTCCTGTTTAAATCATGTTGATATTTGTCACATTTTCCGTTTTCAGACCTAATCTTCAGATTCTGGAGACAGATTCCAAACAACTCTCCAGTATGGTTTCCTTTACCTCCACCCTCGCTGAAAATGTCAGCAGCAAAGTGAGACAGTTGGATGTCGCTAAAGTAAGTACTTCATATTTAATATATTACAAGAATATTTCATGTCTCTAATTATGTTCTTGATATGCAGTTTATAGAAGGTGTTAAATTCATTATTATGTAACTTGTAGAGCCAAGTTACAGCTTGTATAACTCGAGTTGAGGATATTCTGGATCTCAAGTTTTGTACAGATGGGGTACAGACAGCTCTTCAGAATGAGGACTATGAAAAGGTATGTAAAAAGAGATATAGAAAGTAAATTATTTTTGTAGAATCGTCCTTACAAAATGAGTGATTTTCTCACAAATGTAGGATGCTATATGACGTTTATGAGAAAAGCACCTTTGCGTAGTTTTCTAGCAAAAGAATAAAGTTGGAATATTATGTTACCTTCCTTCTTAGCTAAATAAGCAAGTGTTGTTATATGAGTGCTGTTATGAGTATAATTTTCTTTTTGAAATACGCACAATCTTGATTCTTAGATTTTAAAAAAAAACAAGATATTTTGTATATTATTGGCAGTTTTATAAGATTCCTTTTTCATATTCACTTCAGGCAGCAGGTCATGTTCACAGATTTAGAAGTTTAGACGAAAACATTCTACGAATGTCTGAAGAATCTGGGGAAGGTAGGGTAAATTTCCATTGTGTAAGAAAAATATTTTTTCCAGTTGAATATCTCTAGTACTGAATGTAAGATTGAAGATTTTAAAACAATTAATAATGCTCATAAATGTAAAAAAAAAAAAATATTACCATAAGTAAAATTAAAGAATGTCTGCATCTAAATGAAACATGTAGTCTTCTAAAAGTACTGACTCCATATGAATCAACCATATATGGTAGTTCTCTAGAAATCTGATGACTAAAACTGTTCATTCAACAGGGAACACCCTGGATATGTCCTTCAAGCTTCTACAAGAGGCGGAGGAGAAGCTGAAATCCATCGTGAACACCAAGTTTGATGCTGCCGTCCACACGGGAGATTTCGCCTCCATAGAGAGATTCTTCAAGATCTTTCCTCTCATTGGGCTGCACGAGGAGGGATTGACAAAATTTGGGAAGTTCTTGTCTGTACAGGTAAATTTGAAATATTTAGATTTTAATTTTGTTTTTAATATTGTTAAAAGTACTCTTAGCAGACAATCAGTATTATGAAGACAGTATTTTTTTCTCTCACCAATTCATCTCTTTGATTCACGATTTACTGACTTCAAATTTCTGATGCATAAAATGTCACAGTTAAAAAAATCTTTGGGAATGTCAATTTGAACTGATATATTTTGATTTTGAATTTTTGAATTTTTATACTGTATTTTTGGTTATTCACAGATATCTGAGAAAAGCAGTGGCAATTTGAAAATTGCGGAATCGATGTCCAGTCGAGACAAGAATGCCAATGTGGTTTATGCCGAGACTGCCACACAGCTGTTTGAGGGAATCGCCAGTATTATAGAAGTTAGGCAACCACTAGTGGAGACTTATTTTGGTAAATTTAGTAGAGACAGCCTATGTACCATTAGAACTTACTACTGTAACAGAATGAGTGATAGGGTTTACTGCATACAGGGAAAGGTTTTCGCCCCCGTTTTATTTTCGCTCCTTTAATTTAAAACAGGGCGAATTGAAACAATTCAGTATAATTTCAACAAAACTTTGACTGGGCGAATTTAAAACGGGGTAAAATTGTTTGCAAGCATGAAAGGGCGAAAATAACATGGGGTGAAAATAACCCTGTATACAGTAATTCAACAGGTTTGTCAAACATCAATACCAATATATTTGTATTTTGAACATCATTGACATGCTGGGTTGAGTTGGAAGTCTCAACCACTTTTTCATGGTAATTTAACTTCTTTATGCTAATTTTTTTTGCAGGCTCTGGAAAGCTATTTTACCTTATGAAAATTCTCCAGAAAGAATGTGACAGACAAGCTAGGCAGATATTAGAAAAATTTAAATTAAAAAGAGATTTTGATTCAGTGGTAAGTGTCATATAATTTTTTTCAGTTCTTTATACAGTTGTTTAATGAGAAATACTGAGACAAAAAAAATTTCTTATTGTAGGTCCAGCATGTGCAACAGAATGCTGTTTTTCATCGACCTAATGCAACAGAAAAGTAAGCAGCAATGAGCATTTTAAGTAGGGAAAACTTTATGGAATAGAAATCTAGAAACAGTAATGAGCTATTTTGGAGAGAAAAATAGGAGGATCCAAGCAAAAAAAAATGTTTGATTAGATTTGGCAATTTTAGACTTGTAAAGGTTGATAAATGCTGCTAAAATATGCATATTAAAATTTAATTTATCAACAATAAGTTACTGTTATAAGTTACCTAAAACTCAAGAATACTTTCAATATACATGTACATTTGTTTTTGTTGTAATGGTACTGCAATTAATTATATCTATAAACATCTCTGAATATAAAACTTTATCTTTTTCAGATTTGATCCTAAAGTATTAGATGTATTATTATCCGAGATGGTGCTACTAAATACCAGAACAGAACTCTACCTACGATTTTTCAGGAGGAGGGCAGTGGTGGGTAACTTGATAAGTGCATATACTTTCCTTATAGATATATATTGATCATCAGTATTTTCATGCAAGGCAACATGATTTAGAAACATTCTTTGTATTTATTTTTAAAATCCAAAGCTAGCAATTTTATACATTTACTTTACTATTCTTTAATAGTAAATTTAAAGGTATACATTAAATGAATTTTCTGAAATTAATTGAATGAGATTCAATTTAATTTTTTCAGGGTGACATGGAATTAGCATATAGTGATGAAACTCTTAAGGGTAAGTTAGCACAGTAAAACACTGCATGTATTGCATTTGATAATTATTTCTAAACCTCAAAAACAATTTATTCCTCTTATTACGTAATTCTTGCAAATTTTTCTGAATTATTATATTTTTTGTCAATGGAACTCAGAAATGCAAAGTATTTTTTTGTTTTCTACTCTTTTTTGTACTTAAACTTGAATTTTTATTGCAGAAAAAGTTAAAGAGATAGATAGTTTTATATCCAACTGTGATTTAAATCGTCTTATGCAAGAACTAATAGGAAATTACATCATGATGGAAGAATATTTTATGAGGGAAATGGTTCTAAAGGTGAGTAACATTTCAAGGATTAAAAAATGTGTATGTGAGCAATGCAATTCTTTTAAAGTAGATTAATTTTTAAAGGTGAAATAAACAAGGGCAAAGCAAAGCATCCCCTCACAAAGAGCATATCTATAAATTGAGGCAGCATTTAATTTGATCCCGATGCAAATTACTTCATTCCCGTTTTGCTAAAGAAATCACCCTCAAACAGACACAATTGCATTACTATATCCCCTCCATTGTGAGGGGATAACAAGTGAATTGAATTGATGATTATCTAATTCTAAATTGTACTTGTTTATATTCATGAATAATGATAAATGGATAGATATGTGGTATACTTTGATGAATAAAATGTATATACATCATTTGTTTTAGGCTGTTTCCATGGATACAGAAGATGAGTCGACACATACATCTAGTATGGTAGATGATTCCTTCTTTATAGTTAAAAAGTGTGTTAGGTATGTGCCATTAAAACTCTCCTTTTTTTTTTTTACACAACTGGGGTTTAAAAGTTAAAGATCCATGCAAAATCCTTTTCTCATGTTTATAATGTCATCAAAATTTACATTTCCTGTGCACGTTTAATGAATTGTTTATTGTAATCTTAAATGTTATTGCTCTATGTAGAATTCTATGCTTTGGAGAATTCATTTAATCTATTTTTTCATTAAGAATGTGTTGTGAACTCATTTCACATAAAGTGTTTTCCCCTCCTTTTACAGGAGAGCTGTGTCAAGTTCCAGTGTAGATGGGATTTGTGCAATGTTAAATCACGCTAGTACGGTGTTAGAGCAGGATTTCCGAGAGGTGTTATTTAGCCGAGTCCGGGCAGGTTTTCCCTCGGGCTTTGATCTCACTCAGGCATACAATATGGTGCAGTCCAGTTTACAACAAGGAAAGCTGCAGAGTTCAGACCAGGAAAAGGCCAAGACACAATTTCTGGTACAGTGGATCAATTTTCCCCCTGTCTATATTCTTAACTGTTCTTTTCTTATGTAATGAAAAAAAGTTATTTCTAAAACTTATTTCTTGATGAAAATTTTATTTTTAATTATTTTCTTCTATTTTGTAGGTCGCAATGAATAATGCTGAAGTCAGTTGTGAATATTGTAAATCCTTGAAATCCAATATTGAGGTGAGGTTTTGTGAACCAACCTATTCACTGTTTTAGAAAACATTCTAGACTAGGGATATAAATGATTAAATAATAAATATGATCAGTTAATGATGGGTTTAAAGAGATGGGAAATGTAATGAGATGTATTTGAAATATTTTCAACACCTGTGTAAATTATGTATTTTCTGATTCCAGGAAGAGGTTCACAGACTGTTTAGTAAAAGTACTGACCAGAGTAAAGCAAAACTACAGGTAACTTTATACTTGTTTATAAATTCAATCATAAATCCATGCATAAAGCTGAAATCTTTTGAGTTACCAGTTGATAAATTTTGTAAGAAATAAACCAGGTACTGTTTTGTGAAAGGAAAATTGTTGAGCGAAGAGAATTGGAATAAACTCTTTCAGGTGTTGTGTTATGATAAAAGAAAAATGTATCCAGATGTGATTAAATCAAATTTGAAATAAACACTTGGAATTTAAAATGTAAAATTAATTTTGTGCTCACCAATAGAATATTGAATATAAATATCCATTTCATGTTTTCACTTCAGACGTGTGTATCAGATCTTGGTAATGTGGCGGTCCGGTTAAAAGAAGTGGTCAATTTCGGGTTTTCTCAGCTCAGCAGTAGTGCCATTAAACCTCGGTTAAAACCCCTCACAGATGCCTTCCTCTCTACTAGTCATAATATCTCAGAGGTACGATTTGATCAATTATAACTTCCTCTTAAATGGAGTTTATCTTAATCATAAGAAATACAACTGGTATTCTAAAACTATGAGCATTAGTGAAAACTATGTAGTACATGGTATGAGAAGAAGGAATACATACATGTAGCATACAATTCAGAAGAATTATGTTGAAATTAATTGGGGAAGGGGGGGGGGGGGCTTAAAATATGTATACGTATATACTCTTCGACAGTGTAATGCAATTAGATGGTAATGTGAATATAAATGGAATATAAATTTCTGGAATTTTCTTTATATTGTAGGATGAATTCTCCAACTATGAAGCCAATGACCCATGGGTCCAAAACTATATACTGCAAATAGATGGCATGTTAGCCACCTTTAAAGTGAGTACCAATATATCTACACTCTACATTTTATTAAAGAAAAACCTGGCATTTATTTGGTGAATTTTCGGTCACATGCTTAACTTTTTTTTTGACAGAGCTCTCTTTCCACGGAGAACTATGACACGTTTGTGGGTCATGTGACCACAGAGGTGACATCACAGCTAGAGAAGGCTGTCCAGAAAACAAGTTTTAACAGAGTAAGAAGACTGAGTTTTTGATAGAAAGGATGATTACATTTGCCCTGTTTGCTTCACTTATTGTCAGTGTACACATGCACATAGTAATTAGTTTATTGTGCAGCAACCAAAAATTTAATTTCTTAAATTGACTGATTAATAGAATACCCTGGTAAATAAATATTTTTGTAGCTTATGTTTCAACTGAATTATTAATCATTTATGAAAGACTTTCTTTTAGAATTTTAAATGAAGTAGAACAAATCAAATGTTTTCACCATTCAGTAGCCTCAAACAGCACAGTACTGTTCAGAGACAACAAAATACCGTATAAGTAGAAGTTTTAGCGAGGATTTAATTTTGGCATTATTAGCGAGGGTGGTGTGATCGCTAAAATTTAATATCGCTAAAAATTAATTGCGTTGTATTCTAAAAGCTTCTTTGGTGAACATTTTAAAATCGCTAAAATTGCATCTCGCTAAAAATAAATTACCAGTTTTAATGCACAAATCGCTAAATTTGCGTCTCGCTAAAATTTTCACTTGTACGGTACACAAAAAAGACCAAACCTAAATTTACATTTTTAATTTCAGCTGGGTGGTTTACAGTTTGACAAAGAGTTACGTGCCCTTGTTGGGTACCTGTCATCAGTAACCACTTGGACAATCAGGGATAAGTTTGCAAGACTGACACAAATGGCAACCATACTCAACTTAGAAAGAGTAAGTTGATTTCACAGATATTATATTGTGTAATTTTATGCTAAGAGAAATTATAAAATTTATAGAATTAATAACATTTTAGATTTGGTACATGTACTTTTGAATTGTTTCATGTAATTTTAATGTGAATTATGTAATTCTATGTATTTACACTAATCAGTAAAAAAAATATTAATTTTATATTGATTTAAATACTTTATCTTTTTTAAAGGTGAATGAGATTTTAGATTACTGGGGGCCAAATTCTGGACCTTTGACCTGGAGGCTGACTCCAACAGAAGTCAGAAATATCCTCTCATTGAGGTAAGTTCTAACCATTTCTTACGTTTTTAACAGGCTAGCTAAACAATTATGCAATTTTTTGCTTTGACAGAATTTTTGATTAAATCTATCCATTAAAAGATGTGAATTGTACTTGTACCAAGTTTTTGCAGAAAAAATTTGAACATAATGCATGATCGGTGCATTGTACGTTGCTTTGATATTTAGTGAGATTTGCACTTTATATACAAAATATTTCAAAGAATGAAGATTTAATATTTGTTGTATTTTATTTTCTAGGGTGGATTTCAGATCTGAAGAAATCAAGAAACTCAAATTATAAACCTTGGCAGCTGTGATACAAAGTCTGTGTTCAACTTCTTTGAAATGTGATGAATTCCATGTAGTATATTCAGAGGAAAAATAGTCCGAGTGTGTGTGATGGTGTATGAATTTGTGTACCTGTTATTGAATGTAGAAGTGCAGTGATAACTTATGTGAATGCAAGGTGTGTGAATAATTTTTGTTTTACGGTAATTGATTGTACAATTGCATTTACCCTATGAGTAATTCAAACACAAATTTTAAGCAGGGTTTTTCATATCCGCAGTGTATGAAGGTATGAAAGTAATGCTTTGAGAAATCTCAAGTATAATGATCACGAAAATGTATGCATTTAAAAATATGTAACATTTATTCATTGTTACAAATTTTTTGGGAATATACTTTTTTAAAACCCTACATATCAACATACATGTATAAGCTTGTAATGAAACAAATTATTGTATGCTAAAACATAATATCATTTATGGCCAATGTATGCATTTATTTCATATGCTCTAAGCAAATTCTTCTCTCAAGGTTATAAATTTAGGAGGAAATTGGAAAGAAAAGAATCATAAGCCTAAATACATCATTTACATATATATCCAAATTTTAATTGCCATAAATGTTCATGATGTTAATGAAAACTTGTATATGAAGACTTGGACAAGTAAACATACCGTTTCCACTGCAAAACATTCCTTGTTGATGCTATAAAATAGAATTTTTGAGTTATGTGTTTAACTTCTCCATATATGATAATCCACAATTAGTGAACATTTGTATGTAATAAAACTTGATATTTTAATGAAAATGAAAAACTTGGTTAATTTCCCTCACCCTGAAAGGACAAAGGGACTATATAGCGCTAGACAATCTGAAATTTATGTCATTAAATGAAAACAATCCATATAAGCAGAATATCTTTGTTTTTTATTTTTTTTGTTTTTGTTTCTGCAATTTAGGCCACACCAATATTTTGTTCATCGGACCCGCGCGCTTGTATTTAAACAAAACTATATAAATAAATTTATTTTTAAAATCCCGCACCATTGAAATTCTGTGCTGTTCTCTGTTCCATTTACGCTTTATTTATCGTACTTTTTATCTGCTTACTCTACAAATCAGAAAAAATATAATTGTCCGCTCGATTTTTTTCATGCCCCGCCTAAAAATATTGCCTACTTTATAGTAATAATATTACTATTTAACCGCTAGACCGCTCATACTTTTTTCCTCAAATGTCTGACGAACAAGAAATTAAATTGGTGTGGCATTATTGTATGCTTCAATCAATCTTCTGAAAAAATTGTATTGTTGAAAAAAAAATGGTTGTTAGTCATTCCAGCATTTGCTATGACCAGGACACACTTAAAAATTTCTGTAAAATACATGCAGTGTTTTGTATAAGTTAATGTATCTGTGGGTTTATTTTATGGAAATTATGTGAATAGGGATTTCATATATACATATAATGTATTTAATTTATTGAATGTAGTTTTAAGCTTGTTTAGGCCAGGTAAAATTAATCTTTAGATTCTCATCCTAATTTGCAAAAAAAATGGGGCGGGTGGGCGGATTTTATTTTTTATTTTTTATAATTGTTAATTTATATATAGGCCTAAGTATCAACAAAACAATGGACGCCCCGTACACATTTTTTCATTACCTTAATGCAAATATGAATAGATTTAATTCTTTTCATATTCTTTTAAATATTTAAAAAAAAAATTTTGCTTTAAAAGTTAAATATTTATTGTTAATTAACAAATTATCAAGTACACATTATACGGCACACCCTGAACAAAATGAGGTGGGGATACCAATAAATTGTGTATATGCGTGACTTCTTATTTTGCAAAATCTATATAAATGTTCTAATAATTATTCTACTGAAAAATATAGGCCTTCTCTTAAGTCTGTCTACGATGTTGTAGATTTTTTTTTATTTCAAAGCTTAGTCACACAGCTGGAGATCGTTATATATAACTTGACTTTCCTCGTCTATTTTTACTCAGTTACAATCTCTCTACATACTTGCTCCTGCCAGTGATGGAATCTATATGTGTTTATGCTATTTTTTCTTCTCTGCCTTCTCTATACTGACAAATTATCTTTTCCTTACACATTTAAACTGCTTTTATTGCCGATTTTTCTCCATTCTTCACATGGCGTTTTTGCTATAAATAGCGACACGCGACTTTTAATACAGACGGGAGATAACTCTTAAACTTTGACCCAAATTCTTACTGAATAAAAATACATGAAAATACCCAAAAATAAAAAGAAAAAGAAAACGGGGCGGGACATTTTGAGAGGGGCGGGCGGGGATGAGAATCTAAAGATTAATTTTATATGGCCTTAACTATGAATTGTTTTATGATTAAAAAATTCCTACAAAAGTAAATCCCTTTCACATTTGATTTATTTGCTACTCATGCAGTAAAACTGATTGACGATCCCAGAATTTATCTGTGAACAGATGCGATATATTACTGCATGTGCATTTATCTTGCAATGTAATTTGATTGAAAACTTGTTTAATAGACTTTAACAACATCAGGGAGACAACATTTTCATGGATTCTGATTATTGTTGAAATATATTACTGTATAACACGTATATTCATGGTGTCAAATTTTCTTGGTTTGAGGAAAATCTATGGGTTTGTGGGGATTTGATTTAGTGAAAATCATTGTTGAAAAGTTCAAATTACATAATGTAGATAAGACTTAGTGTTTAAGTTGACTTCACAAGGATACATAAACGATATCCGAGTAGTTAGAAAAATATTTTTGTCTTCTAGATTTTTAACTCAACTTTTCACGTTTTTTTTTCGATTTATTCTACAGAACCACTGAACCAATTTCAACCAATCTTGCCGCAAAGTGCCACAATTGGGTATAGAAGTTTAACAGGGATTATTTAGGAAGAAATCTTTTTTAAAGCTTTTATTAATCATATTGATATGAAAACATCCTGGAGTGGGTGGGGTTACAATGGGATATCAAAGTTTAACAGAGAAATTATGAAATATAATTTCAGGAAATAATCTTTTTAAAAAAATCTTCTGGATAAGAAGAGCAAAGCCGAAATTAGGACATATTGATATATGGAAGCATTCTCAGGTCGTGTAAATTCAAGTTTCTCCCCTTCCCTCCTACCCGGTAGATTTTTCAATAATGAAAATATATAGAATTGATGTTATTTAATTTTATTTTTTTGAAAACTTCAACTCCTACATGCAGCATTGTTCTAATTTCAATAAAACGTGGTAGACACGTATACTAAACTTAGCCTTTTCTAGCTACTTATTGATTTGAAAATATAGTATTTTAATTTAATTACCGGTACAAAGGGATTGGGCACAAGTTGTTAAAACTTATTACGCCCTCTCCCTATCTACTTATTAATGTTGCCATATAGCTTTCAAAAAGGAAATTGTGAATTCTCAAATTATGTTAATCCAACCACACCACCCTTTCAATTTGACTTTGCCAGTTCTCGTTTATGAAAACTACTGAGGTCACGATTCTATACTCCACAAAAATCAAGCAAGGTGCTTCTTTTCTCTTCCCTTGTTAGAAGTACAAATCAGTATTAGTCTTGTAGACATGACACCCCCTCCCCCGATAAGATAAAACCTCGAGGCTTGTTGAATATTTCTTCACAATGATATTTATTATACTTATTTTTTTATGTATACTACAGGAAATATCGAGAAAAACTGGAAAATATCCGCTCCATACAAAAATACCCTACGATGCCTGTACATTATAAGAGTCCTGTGCGCAAATACATGTGATTGAAACGCTATCGTCTTAGTCTGTTTGGTTTTTAATAAAGTAATACAGTCTCTGAAATAAATTGAATATCAACGAATGTCGAAAAGTAAGAGAAGCTCAGTTGAGAGAATGTCCGGAAACCATAATGAGGTAGGCCGTTTTATAAATTGTCACCCACAATATGGAGAAAGGCAATGAAATCAAGAGGAAAATTGAATGCAGTTTTAGGCTATGCTGGTCGCAATCGCATTTCATGGTAGCTGAAAGAAGCTTGATAAATGGCAGGATTTATTTAAAATGCACAGAAC
Organism: Saccostrea cuccullata; assembly: GCF_032062105.1. Classification (NCBI taxonomy): domain Eukaryota; kingdom Metazoa; phylum Mollusca; class Bivalvia; order Ostreida; family Ostreidae; genus Saccostrea; species Saccostrea cuccullata. Next base: position 50,925 of record NW_026935497.1, read on the forward strand.
TGGAAATCTTAATCGGTTGTTTCTGAAGTGGATAAGGGTCGCTTTGACACTCTCTCTCTCTCTCTCTCTCTCTCTCTCTCTCTCTCTCTCTCAGTATGTACACGATGTTACACGTCACATTGCTTTGCCTTGCTTCAATTTTTTTACTTAAATAATTAATGAACAGGATTTATTTATCATATTAATTAAATTTGACAAGACGTGGTTTGCACCAATTTGTACAAACAAGACTATAACATTTTATCGCAAAAGTTGTTTCAAACATCACGCGTTTTATGCGAATATGGATCTAATACTCTTAAATATGACAAATTAATTATCACTTTTAATATTTCTACACCCATCTTTTTGACAAGCGTAAACTATACAATTCAAAGAATAAAAAGGGAATTAAAACTTTAACAAGGACAGGAAGAATAGGGTCGAAATGACATGTTACACATCTTTTTCTATTAACTTACTTTTACTTTCTTTACGAGTTCGTCAAATATTTTAATTTTTCAAATCTACCAATGAAATCCCCAAATTTGCAATTAATACATTGAAGCGAAAATAAATAATTATTTAAAAATAAATCATCGCATCCCCTATTGCCAATAAAAAGTTAATCCCCCAATATTTATTTGCCTCTCGCGAACGGCCTTCAATTTCTTCACCGGAGCTCTCGCGAGCATATCCTTTGAAGAAGAAGCGTCCCAGCCCTTAGAAGTGAATAGATTGACAAATTTTCTGTTTCGACACCTGCACAAATTCAATTAAATTTGAGGAATTAATTTTACAAAAAATCCCACAGTGCGAGGACATGGATCAATTTACCGAGATGAGCACCTCCACCGTTGGTAAGTGTGGGCAAATCAATTTCATGTGTTAATTTCGCATTTTCACCGTTACCTAGGAGTTACTCTTTGCATACTTTTGGATGCGATTTGCTATGCACCATTGTTGATTGTTTCCTAGATACCAAAATGATCAGATTTTTTCCCCATCGTATTTAAGGTAGTGCAAGGAAACACTGATATTATTTTGGAATATGTTGCTTTTAAATTTTGGGACTTTAATTTGAAGTTCTGTGTTTTGGATTAGTATTTTTCATGTCAGAAATTTAATTGGTAATGATTTGTACAAAAAAAAAAACATTCAATTTATTTAACCATAAAACTTTTCATACTTTTCCACTTAATAGGATGTGGTATCTTAATTTAATGATTACCAGTTCATTACAAATGCTGTATTTCTAGACAATAAGTGTTGAATAGATACTGAAAATTAAGAACAACAAATGTTAATTTTATTCGTAATATTCATTTACTTCATTTGTGGAAAGATTTGAAGAAATGACAGAAATGAACTGAAATTTCCAAAGTTTATTGTTTTAAATGATATAGTCATACATTGTTGCATCTGCAAATTCCTGAAGTAGAAAAGAGCATAGAAATGAATAATAAAAACCTGCGGAGTCTAGTTCCGTAATTGCTGTTATCTGACTCCGAGTCACCATTTTCTACGATTTAATTTTTCATGACATACCGAAATATGTAAGTAGTAAAATCTAAGAAGTTACAGGATCCTTTTAATTTATGAATAAAGTATGTTTTAAAAAGAAGAAATTTAAAAAAAAAAAAAAACAAACAAACGCAGGAAAATTCAATTATGGAACGTATATTTATATGATTGTCATAATTTATACCAATAAAACGGTTAAATAAAATTGAAAATTTCTCCATTTACTGCAGAATTTGTATATTCAAGAACTAACGAGATAATAAAAGCATTTCAACGGCTTTCCGTCCATGTAAAAATAAAATACTGTAGGGAATGGCTCATGAAACGAGGATTGTCACTAAGTTACCAAAAGGGGGTTGGGAGGAATGCCATGTGAACAATACCCTAAAACGCAAATCAGATTTAATACCTGAGTTTGGTGAATTTTTTATGTTTTCTTATGAATAAATGAGATGGGTTTCTCTTAGTCAGAGTCTTAATTCTACGAGTTTTATTCTGCAAGTTAAAAGCAAGATTGCTTTTTTTTCTGAACACTGCAAAATTTTTGAACAGTCTGTTCATCCTTAACTTTTTAAATACTTTTTCCATTTTGATTTTAAAGTTTAAATCTGTACCTTAAACAGTAATATTGTTTACATAATTTAAAAATGGTGAAAACCAAATAAAGCTAAGCTATTTTTCCGCTCTGAAACATCATCCCATTCAATATATGCTAGTATTACGAAATTTCTTGTACATGTATATATATGCACTGATATTCACAAGAAAATTGGTGAAACATTTATATCTAAGCAAATACGTGTATTTTGCAGCACTTTGCCATTATTGAGAAAATTATCTTATCTTCATATCAACAAGAACAAGTATTTCTCGATACCTGAAAATTATATAGGGAAGAAATAATTTTTTAACATTAAAAAGAAAAAAAAATTCTCATATTAAAAGCCTTTTAAAAATGACTTCTGAAAGAAAAAAAAACGTCGATGTAATATTAGCCATTGTAAAGAACAAAAATTGTACCGCTCCTCTTGATGTGTTCGCAAAAGTCTATTTCAAATTGCGAGGACTAATCAGTTGTATATTTCTTACTTTACAAACCCAGGATCCCACATTACTCCACTTCCTGGAACTTTTCATGGCGACTTTCAGGAAGCTGAAAGACAACCCTTAAAAGACCCCAACATTGGAGAGTTCAGTAGCGGACTAACCTCAAAACGTGGCCATGATGAAGAAACAAACTTGGGTTTGTACACAACACAATTGAAAGATAACAAATACATGTACTATATTACAACTTTTATTCGCGTGGGAGAAGTATCTGCGAGTTTAATTTCGCGACTTACTTCAACACGCGAAAAATAATCGTCGCGGATCGATTTCAAACTGACAAATCGCTTATAAAATATGACGCGAATTATAGCTGGTTTACATTATCTGGAATAGCCTTATCTTCAGTGGAGTTTCCCTAACTTTTCTTTTTGTCATTGTAGGGAACTTCCATCGACTTCGCAACTGTACAAAATCCCATTCCACTCCTGCTGCGCTGAAGTGGTATATATCTTTAGTATTTCAATACGGATGCAATTTATTTGTGTTTTTCATAATCATTTTAATCCAAAGAGGCTTACAGAAAATACATTTTCTTTTACCTGATTCAGGTTGGATGAAAATTACGAGATAGCAGAGGCAGTATGTATCCCCAGAAGCACTCTGTATTGCCACTACCTCGATTACTGCGAGACCAACGACACGCAACCAGTCAATGCTGCCAGCTTTGGAAAGGTTTGTACATAAAACGTATTCCTTCCAAAAACCAATTTCAATGTCTTTCGCTTCACTGTTTCAAGTTTTTATAATTGTAGATAATTCGGCAACAGTTTCCCCAAATCACAACGCGGCGACTTGGAACAAGAGGGCAGTCAAAGTATGTCAATTTTTAGATTCCCTGCAATTTAGATTAAGCTCCGAGTATAAAGTGGACCTTATTCAGAACGGTTCTTCTTTGTAGGTATCATTACTATGGTATTGGAGTACGGGAAACGTCAAAACATTTTGAGATTATATATTCCTCAAAAGGAGCACAGAGGTAGAAATGAATAAGTAAACTACAAGTATTTAGCTTCTTCATCATTATTAAAATCTCACCAGGAAAACAAGGTATTTTCAATTATTTTTTTTCCAGCTTAGGCGAGGGAAAAAAGGAAAACGTAAAACAGGTAAATTATTTTCATTTTATTCTTGCCATGAATTATGCCATGAAAAAGTGTACCCGGTAGCTTTATTTGCCGATCTTCCAACTTTTGAAAATCCATTTTGCAAAAACTTCAGATGACTTACAATTTAGCTCCTCGTGTACTTTTGTTGAATATTCAAGGTTTAAAAACCTCGATTATTCGATACACTGTAACTTAAGCGCACTTTCTGGTCATAGTGCTCACTTGTTTTGTCATTTATGAGGTTATCTGTTAAGCCCCAATAATAATTTTATTCATAATTTTTCCACGTCACAACACAATACAACACATCAAATCTAAATGTATTTTTATCCCTTTTCAACTGTGTCACACGTCTAACTCCTTTCATCTAGAAACATAATTCAACTACACGCAACTTTTGTTTGGTTATACGTATCTTGAAAATCAACATAACGAATATCATTGTAGTTACAAATCTCAATTAAAAGATATCTTTTGCATTATTCAGTCTATATTTTTAATCAGATTGTGGCCTACTCACCTCGATCAAAACTCGGTACCCTGTTACCAGATTTTCCAGATATCAAAGACATCAAACTACCAGACACTGTACCTGAAGACAAGGTTTGACACAAAATAAAGCATGAATGGCCGTATTTATTATTGTTTTTCGTGTGCTGATGCTTTAAATGTATCTTGTCATGAAAATAAGAATCACTTTTTTGTTGAGTATTGTTGCATTTTAGGTGGTGACCTTTTTGATGATGTATAGAACACATTGTCAGAGGATACTCGATACTGTCATCAGAGCTAACTTTGACGAGGTAGGCAGACTTTCTTACCTCAGTATATCATTTCATTCAATCTTCAGATCTTGACTGGTCGAAAAAAACACCACAGGAAAAAATACTGCTACTGCTCGATGAGGGATGGAATAATATATCAAATACTACGGTTATTTCTGAGACTTTTTATGTTTGAATTAAGAGAATTTTAGTTTTTTGAATATAATTATTTCTACATTATTTCTATCACTGCTCACTCTACAGTTTTAACAAACCTAGCTTTTTAAAATTCCACGTCACTTTTATCGCCTGGAATCTTTGACTGGTAATGCCATCTTCGTATGTTCTTCCGTTGTTCTAATATGATCAATTGTTTTGAATTGCTATGATATGGACTCTAATTCCATATGCTTTTTTTGTGAAATCGATATATCTATGGATTGACCTATATCTATGCATTATTTAATATGCTTATTTTGATACAGGTGCAGAGTTTCCTCCTCCACTTCTGGCAAGGCATGCCGGGACATATGATGGCGGTCCTCGACACGCAGACGATAGTTCTGTTGGTAGGTGTCTGTGACACCATGTTATACAAAGCCATCGCTAATGTCCTAATGCCGACTGTCCTCCAAGCCCTTCCAGAAAGGTAAACATGAAAAAAAAATCCCATCTTTTAGTTTATCATCGGATACCCAGAGGTGATCTCATCTTTATTTATCGTAAGTAAAAGAAAGAACAACCATGGGTACCTCAGGATATCCAACGACGAGTTCTTCAATGAAGCCAAACTATATGTATTCTGCGATCCTTGGTATTTTCATTTCTACACCTGCTTATAGTTGTTTGTGTTAGAATTGTTTTAAGCTATTTATTTCTGAATCATTTCGAGATTTCGATCCTTGGTATTTTCATTTCTACGCCTGTTAATAGTTGTTTGTTTTAGAATTGTTCTAAGCTATTTATTTCTGAATTATTTCTGAGATTTTTTGTATTATGAAAACTGTTATTTTGGATAGTCATTATTTCTTTCACTGCTTACTTTCTAGTACTTACACATCTTCCTATTCCACATCACTTTTTATCGCCTGTTGGAATCTTTGACTTGTCATCTTCGTCGGTTTCTTCGTTGTTCTGAAATGTCTGATAACTTTAGAGTGCTTTGATGTCGACTCTAATAAGCTGCTGCTTTATATTTCAGTTTGATACAAGTTATCAAGAAATTTTCAAAACAACTCGACGAATGGTTAAAAATAGCACTAGATTCCTTACCAAACGGAGTCAGGAAAATGAAGTTTGACCGTTAGTATTCTAAGACTTCGTACACCATGTTGTTTCTTCTATATGAATTGTTTAAAAAAAACGACCATAATGGTTGGACAATTTCAATAAACATTTAAAAACCTTCTTTTAACTTTTATATTCTTTATTTTTTTACGGTTATCTTACTAAAATTCATTTCTTTACATTTTCTTTACATCAACGCGAGGCAGTCCTTATGTTTTGGAGCTTTGAAAAAAGACAGGATATTTTTGAAAAATATATTTTCTATTAAACACGGATTATGGACAATGAAAGAGGGCCGCTATAGTTATTATACAATGACAATTTTTCTAATTCAGTGGCCCGTCGATTTGCTCAAGTTCTTCGCCGTCAGACGTCCCTGAATCACCTGTGTCAGGCGGCCAGGTCCGTGGTCCACAGCCCCGACATCTCCTCCCAAATGTTGGAGGATTGGATCAGCGTAGATCTTAACAGTATCATCAAACAGACAGTGTACACCATGGAGAGTTATAACGAGAAAGTCACAGAAACTATCGCCAATCGTAAGAGTGCTTCGTTTGTCATTATGGTCTCTGAAACTCGAATAGGAATTAAAATGGTATTCGAAATGATATTTTAGTTGATCAATAAGTCATTATGATATCTGAAATATGTAGATGATTGGTATTCAAAATAGTGGTTAAATTGATAATTCTTGCCTAATTTCTTTGATGGTCTTTATGAGGGATGTGGTCTCAATTTCTCAACTTATGTCTTTTTTTAGCAGGAATATACACAGTTTAAATAAGCTTGACAAGAAATGTTATCTTTTTTATTTCATCTTTAATAAAGTTTGTTATGAATTTGAACAACTGTTGGAAGACCAAGCACCTTTGCAGTCCTATGTAGAATGGCTGGATAACATGGTAGATAAATGTGTCGTCCAGGTCAGTTTATACGTCACAGATCACATGTCCATATTAAGTTGAATTATCTGGACTATAATTAAGATTTTCACCGCGTGTCATTTTAGTATGCCAAGAAAAGACCCGGTTTTTTGCGAAGAACGGCTCGACAATTCTTACTGATGTGGTCTTGTTTTGGAACCAGAGTCATTCGAGACATGACATTGCACAGCGCTCCAAGCTTCGGTAAATTTAATTCTAAACTGAATTTTGATTTTAATCGACTTCTATACATGCAGTATCGATTTTTACTATATTGTTTTGTTAAATATACCGATAAGCATGATAGTTCTGTGAAAATGTCAACTTATTTGTTTTAAAATAACTAATAATTTACACCAATTCTTATGTTACCCTTTACTACACATTAATGCAATGGAATCCTAGTACATGTACTTATATATTATTTCTGCACATAAAGTATATTTCAAATCTAAGTTCAGTGAAGCTGTTCCTATACTTAAATAAATTTTCTTTGAAACTAGGATCATTCCACTTACTCCATCTGATGTTTGACGACTATGTGTTGTATCTTGTGGAAAACCTATACAGCGAGGAGAGATCTAGAGACTTCCTGAGACACATCAGAGGAGAAATAACAGGTTTTGTTTTCTATACAGACCCTGTCATACTTGTTTAGATTATTCTATTTCGAGAAAATTATTTTAAACAAACATGAGTTTGATAAATTTGTTTCTGAATTTCTTCCTTACTTTTCTTTCATGGCAATACTGTCTTTGTATGCATTGTATAAAAGGACCTCGTGTTGTATTTAAGGTGGATAAAAATAAAGAATGAATAGAATTTCCATTTCCAGATCTGACGGACGATGAGCCATTACCCGACTACAGTATAATTAAAGAAGCTTTTATGGCATCTGAACCCAGAGAGTGTTCCACAGAAACAAACATGGAAGTTATGGAAAGCAGTGTATACAAGAAAAATATTGGTAACAAATGACAAATAATTTTATACAGAAGTAAAGCTTTAAATATTGTATTGGTGTTTATCTCATCCAAAGATTTTATTTTATGTTAATTCAATCCTCAAGTTTATTTAAAAGGAAATGAGAGAGTCACAATTTCACCAAGAACACGGTTTGAAAGTTCGACTTATGAATGCACACATTCCACTTCTGAAGATCAGAGAAAACCGTTTTTGTAAGTTTTCTTTAAAATGTTTAATGGATTTATGAGATTTTTTTTAAAAACTACAATACAACATTATTCAATGTTTCATTTCATATAAATTATGAGTATTTAAAAAAAATATTTACAAGTTTTCCGTTGAAATTTGACGGAAAAAAAATTGATACATGATTATGTATTGAAATTAATATCACAAATACATGTATATTATGTGTCTGGAAAAAAAAAATTACAAAAAATTACGTCTTTATCAGTCTCAAACAGTAAAGGAAATCTTACAGAGAACAAGCCATTATTAATAATTATACTATTCACTCTACTGAAAAACTTTTTTGGTTGGAAGGTTTTGTCAAGAAGTAAATTTTTTGGTAATTTTTTTTTTTGTTCAGAAAGCAGGTTAGCCATTCTCGGAGTTTTAAGGAGTCTGGTATATTTTATGAGACACCATGTAACCTGCCCAATGATCAAGTAAGAACTGTTTGTAAAAATCCCCGTCCAAGTTTTATAAATTCGTGTAGTTTTGTTGCTTGGAAGTTAAGTTCACACTAGCTAGTAATATCATTTTAGTCAGTTGTGCCACTTATTTGAAAGAAATAAAATCCATAAGTATTAATAATATCTTATTTGGGAAAGGGGGAGATTGATTGATTATTATTGTTTAACGCCGGGTCGGCAATATTTCAGCCATATTTCGGCGATGGGAAGGGCGAGAGGAGAGGGTATTATCATATTAGAGATTTTAGAATTAAAAAAGTATCTTCAGGGTATGTAACCTTTTCGTCAATATTATGTACCGGGTACTAAGACATTGCAACTGAGAAAACATACAGAAATAGTATCCTTTTATTCTGTTCAATAGATATCCAGTCCAAATTCTAACAATAACGCAATACCCTCTGTCAATTGCTTCAATCAGGACCAGGGTTATGAGATGAACAATCACAATTCCCTTTTCATGGATTTACCAGGCAACACTTTCCCCGAACACAATGGATATACAACACAGTATGTATTTTAAAACATTTATTTAAAAAAAAAACTTTTTAAAGTCCACTTTTTCATGTAAGTACAATTTGAATTTAAGCTCTAAAATGACATTTAATTAAAAAAAGAAATCATGCGCTTGATAAAGATATTTAAAAAATATAAATAAATTTATACATAAAAAAACGCAGTTACTTATTTTTCATCATGCATCAATTTCAGTAACAACGAGTTTTCATTTCAACATTTCTTTAAAAATGATCAAAACGGACGAGGGTCATTCAATCAGCCAACTGAAAGAGTCAGTATTCCACAGGATGGAATGTGTAACTATGGTTACACCACTGGACATTGCTATGGTTACCACTCAGCATATACTAGTAGAAGGTATAGGATGGTGGATGCCCCAGAATGATTTTAGTAACGTGGATGAATTATACATTTAAAGAATTTGAAATAAAGATACTAAAAAATGTACCACTGTATTTCTTACATTTACATTTTGACAAAAAATACCTCTTTTACAGATAAAAATAATTATGTTTCTGCCCCTTTAAATGTAAAATAGTATGACGACCAAGTATACTACTAATACTAAAGTAAATATAGGATAAAAATCCTATTATCTTAAAATTTTTCTACTTATTGAAATTGGGAAAAACAAACATATTAAGAACTTTTAAAGAATTTAAGGCACCTTTATCATTTTTTTCCTTGATTGTAAAAAATACAGTATATAAATTGGACATAAAAAAGAATAGTGAATGTGTCAGAGTATACGTATAAAGAAAACTAATACTAGTAGCTCTAACATAAAATGAACGATAATAAAATCCTTACACCACATTACTATCTCTGTAGATAGAAGATAATAACTTTTTAATTAGTACAACAGATTATACAATATATACAGCTTGACAATTCTTGGCTTATTAAACCCTGTTAAATATGTTAAGCAGATGAAGATCTAATAGAAATTTGACAATATTATTTGTTAAATAAAGTAATATTCAATTTTCGTTGATAAACTTTCTTTTCCTTTTTTCCTACACATGGATCTTCATTTTCTTCTTCTTACAAATAAAACCAACTGCTACAACCGCTATAAGAACGAGTAAAGGTATTACGATTCCGAGGATTATAGCGATGTTAACGTTAGTCTCTGGAGGGCTGTCAGTGGTAAATGCTGCAAAAATTAATATGTTTGTTTTTCAATTTACAGAAAGCACTGCCAGGATTATAAGTATTCTCATTTCCTTATCATTGCGTCTTCTTGCTTTTGAAATTGCACCAACAGCATTTTCTTTATTGCTTTTAATTTCTAAATTATTCTTAAATCATTCTTTCTCCTTCAAATTATTCTTTTTAATCAGAAACATGCCAAATCGAATTTCTATTTTCTTTTGTCACATAACAAGAATCTAAAGCTGCAAGCAAAAAGTTATTTATGTTTTGTGTGGTTTTGTACAAGGATACAGAATGTTAATGATTATATATACAGGAATTCTACATTAATAATGAAATCTTGTCGCCTTTATTAAACCCCCCGCTTGAAAAGCGGGAGGGTATGTAGCAATCAGTATGTCCGTCCGTCTGTCTGTTACGCTTTGGGGTAACTATCTCTTATCTTCAACTCCTCTTATACCACTGAGTGAAATTTAATGAAACTTTCACAGAATCTTCATTACATAATGCCATCGTACACCCCATATTTTACTTTTTGATCCGACACATATTTTGGGTTTCCCACAGCAAAACATGGACACTGCCATTATATTCATGTGGGAGGCAGTGGGTATCATTAATGAGCTCATTGCTCACAGTACCTCTAGTTTCTGAACAATATTGAATGAAATAAAATGAAAATATTCATTTGTATGATTTTCAATTTTTGAGATGTAAGGAAACTTAAAATTGAAACTTTCCTTTCTTCTTACAATTACACAAATAGGTACAGAAATGGTAAGAAAAAGAAAATGTCCTGTTTTGCTTTTATCTACAGAATAATGAATTTTTAGAAAACTAAATAAAATACGGTTACTAAATATCTATTCCAGTAAAAGTAGCAATGAGTGAATTTAAAAAAGAATGAACGGTCTGAAATTTCTTCTCATAACATACCTTGTGTGTTAATTAAAGAATCATACTGTATCATTCTAGTTAAAATTTCTGTAGTTTCAATAGAATAGACAAATGATTAAGTTTTATGAATTAAGCAATACGTTGTAGTTAGTGGCCTTCTTGACTTATGATAAAAGAACAGCACTCTAGTTCAAAAGTCCATTCAAACAATTACAATCAGGAGCAGAGCAAACGCAGAACTTAAAAACATCAAAGTGGGATCGGGTGCCATGGAGGAGTGAACATCTCCTACCAATCGGGCAAACATGTCTTGTACTCCTTAAATGATCGAAAAATGACTGAGCAATTCAGTTCGTAAATTATGTTCTACCGGTATTAATTGATATGATAAACGCTAGTATCTGCCTAAATGACAGATATTTTGCTGACATGATCATTGTATCGACCATAAACTTTCCGAAATAATGACTTTAAACGAGTTTAAAGTTGTTGATAATCTAGCTTGTTTGGTAACTTGTTTGCCACTAACTCTCCTCATTTTATAAATAGTTTACACGTATATGTGTATAGCACGCGTTTACATGTACCTACATCTATCGAATCAACTAAGAGATATAAACGCCGCATGCAGGTGATTATGATATATTGCTACATAAGTAAGAGTCCTTCACAATTGAAACTAGAGGTACTGTGAGCAATGAACTTTCTAAATGATACCCCCGCCTCCCGTATGGTTATAATGGCAAAAAGTCCATGTTTTGCTGTGGCCGGGAAACCCAAAATATGTGTCGGATCAAAAAGTAAAATATGAGGTCACAATGGCAATATGTAATAAACATTCTATGAAAATTTCATTAAATTTCACTCAGTGTTATAAGAGGAGTTGCGGATAAGAGATGGGTACCCCATAGCGTAACAGACAGACGGACGGACGTACGGACAGACAGACGGACTTACCAATTAAAGTATACCCTCCCACTTTTCAAGCAGGGGGTATAAAAGTTGAAGTCATCACGCTTATCAGTTAGTGGCTAGGATGCTATAAACGTCTTTTTTAGTCAAGTTTGGTGTTAAGCAAATAACTGGATATGGCATTGTGTTTTAATGGGTTACTGATCTAAACACACTCCAAGCTTGCTGAATATTAATCTGCTTAAAATCAAAGGATTGTATATCGCATCACTAGAAAAGCTATCTCTTTTACACAGTAAAAATACATAAATAGTGTCCGCTACTATATAAAATGTTAGTTTTAATAAACACGATCAACCAGAAAGCAACTACTTATGTAATTCGTAACCATGGTCATATCAAATACTTACGACAAATTGCTACGACAATAAAATATATTATAAGAAAAAATAACACTATTTTCAATTACTAGTGTACCCACAATATTAAACAGTGATGCAATTAAACGCATTCATACATTATACGCATCTCAGAACAACAAAGAATCAATGTAAACAAGAGGCCCACTGCTTACAACGATAGACTGTGTTACTTTGGCCCTGTTATTTTGCACAAAAAAATTCCTCAAAATATTCATGTATTTCTTTGTAAAACTTTGATTTCTTTTGATTGTCTTTTGTGGCCAAATTTCTCAAAATGAGGCAGTAATTTGAAAAAAAAAATGAACCATCTACCTCACAAGATAATGCTTCTGGATTAAAATGATTAATAAGGATTTTGTTGTCATCAAAGAAGATTTTCAAATATTTCTCCAAATATTCTTGTATTCCCTGTTGTGGCCTCAACCTACGCCAGGAGCCATTAGCTGAACAATTAATAACTTATATTACATTCAGGAGATTCAAGATTTCTGGATCCTGAGAATAAATTTTCTTTATATATCAATGTAATTTGTGTTCCAAAACCATCCACATGGGCATCTATTGAACAATTTAGAATCCACGCTACCTTAGAAAGCCTCCACATATATTTCAGCTTTTTCTGAACCAATGGTTCTTTGGAAGAGAAATTATTTCATGTTCCCACCCTATATTTGTCTTTACTTGATTATGTTCTTATGATAGGGTGCTTGGGCTTTAATTTTGATAATTTAGAATCCCTTTTACGCAGGAATGCTTTGTACCAGCTTTCGTTTAAATTGAAATAACGTTTTTTGAGAAGTTGAAAATGAGAAAAAGACAGACATTAGGACAAATGGACGGACGGACGCCAGAAAACTGGTGACAAGAAAAGATCAATTGAAATTTCAGCTGCTCTATGCTAAAATATATCATAACACTTGTATACTCTGTATCTGATATCGCAGAAATCAAATTTTATTAGTGGGTTTTAAATCCTCATGGCAAAATGGCTAATATTTCCATGATAATTATTAACGTCTAGTGTCATTTTTTAATTCGTAATATCCATAAATAAGAAAATAAATGTGTTATATAAAACTTCTACGTTTGTCAATTTTCCAGTTTATGCATCATGGTTATCGCTTTAATGAAAATATTTGAAATTATTGATAATAATTAGTCTTGAGAAAAATAATTGTATCCCATACCATACGGTGTCAATGTGTACTTAGAACCCCCAGATCCAGCCAGTGTGGTGTTTTGTCCTGGTCCACAACTTCCGCTCTTCTCTACTACTGTTACATTGGTCCCTGATTGTGTTACAGCCTTAAATTTATAATATAAAATTGGTTTCAATGACTAATTATTGACTTAATCCCAATTTTGACAAAAAATAAAGAAATTATTTTTTCCCACGTAAGTGTGTCTGTTTGAACGGTTGAATTATTGTGCCCAGGGCACTTTTTTTTTGTTAAGTTTATATAACTTAATATTTTCAAATAAAAATGACATTTCAGAGTATATCTTTTTTGGAAGGGAAGAAATATGCTTACCATACAGGTAAAGCGGAAATAAGTAGAGCCATCCACAGCACCTGGATTCAATACCACAATGTAGTATGTAGACCCTTTCTTTACATAGAACAAACCATTAACTTCGCCTTCTAAAATAAGCCTAATCATCAATTTTATATTGTTGGTCAATGAGAATTGTGCATAGATGAAAAGAAGAATTGCAACACCATATTAAATATTATGAAAAATAACAACCAATTACATACATCCAAGTTCTTACTAAAACGTGCTTCTAACTCCACCTAACATCAAATAATATTTATATACATGTATGTCAACTCCATGAGCTATGACTTATTGAAGCATATCTGTATATCTGATTAGAATACTCTCAATTTTATCACACAGGGAAACGGTATACTTGTAATTGAGAAATTTCCAAAAGAGTCTGCTAATTTATACACAGACACGCAGTAAGTAGTAGTAGAGATTTCTAAGATTTTGAGGTGCATCAAAAACTTATATATGCATGTAAAACTCACGAGAATATGCAACTACTGAATTGCACTTTGCCAAGTTGAACGTCAAAGTCGTTCGGTTATTGCAGACGTCCCAGATAGATCCTGTACCACAGGAAGAAACACCAGCAGACGTGACTTTTGTGTACTCAAATGTGCCTAGCAACGGTGGTGGTAACCATTGTTTGACGTCTGCCATATTTGCTGCAGGATTGATTTCAGAACAATGTTTTATATAGACAGTTGGATGCAAAAGCATGAAACATCTTTGAATAATATAACATTTTATTATTATTAGTTCTCTGCTTAAAAAAAAATAATATCAATATGTTCTCTTTCATATGACTGTCTACATCAACGTTGAATTTTTTTCTGTAATGGGCTAAAGATCAATTAAGAAATATGCCGATTTTACATACTTGACTTTACGAGAACATGGAATTCTTCTGTTGGAATTGAAGCTGACCTAGCACATGTTTGAGCTAATGTTACAGATGATCCGGAGATGAAAACATTCATTCTTTCGTTGTTCGAATCTGCTTGGTTGTCTAGAAACATTGAGCAAAATTTACAAATGAATCGATTTTTAATAAAAATAAATTATCATTTATGCAACATTCTTAAAGTAGTATTCAAAGAAAGAATAGACATTACCTCCTTCAATGTAATAATAGTAGGAAAAAGGTGTAATTTTCGTCATCAACTGACAAAGGTAAGCATCAAAGTTTGACATAAGTATAGTTAAAGGATTGTTGGCCCTGAAATAATAAATGTTTATGATGCAAAAATCAATTATGCATACATGTAGTTTGAGAGAGAGAGAGAGAGAGACGAATGACTGACGTTTATAATACTAATTTAAAAGAAGGGATATTGTCATGAAAACTTTTGTATTTCGTTGTACTTTGATATCAAAACCTATAATCGTAAAAGAATTTTTTATGCCTAACCTGATTCAAAACTCAACAACTTTCGAGTTAAACTTTCTTTGGACTGATCGTCATTTTGAATGCGACTGTCATTTGCGCAAGGTTAAAAAATAAGGGCCTCCATTAAACCTGCATGTATTGAACTGTTACAAGCTAATTAAGCTGAATTAAATTTTGACTAGCCAGAAAGATAATGCCATTGTTACAAATAGATTTTGTGTATAAGAAAATTACTCCAAATTGCAGTTTGGCACTTTCTCGGGATATTTCTAATTTCAACCTCGGATCTCGAGTTATTATTTGATCAAGTCATGATTATTGGTTTTTGAATGAGCCTTTTATTAACCTGAGGTGTAAAATCAAATATCTGAATATACTTGAAATGAGTTCACATGAATGTGATGAAGTTGAAAGAAAAACAATGTTCCCGCAATCTGAAGTACGTGTAACAATGATGCTCGCAATGATGTTAAGTAGAAACAAAAGACGAGGAAGCTACGGTATATTATGCACTATGTGGAAAATGTCGGGAGTAAAGATAATCCTCACTATGAATTTATCTGAATGTGTGTTATAAATACTATTTAAAAAAAACAACATATCTTCATTCCATGCAATGAATTTCAATGTCACTTTTGAACGCATGGCCACCCAAGCGCTTTTGATATTTTTTCCAAATTAATTTGCTTTCTGGTATACTTCATTAATATTGACAAACTGAGTTCAGGTTTATTAAGCATCCATACATGTAGTTCAAAATAGTTTCATCAATATATTTCTCTAACTGTGTACTCCAAACGACCATGAGTATAATTCATTACAATGAAGTCAGAAAACATTTACTAGTATCTGAAACAATGTGCTACATTAAAAGTTTAAATCTAAAGTTTAAACTTATCCATAACCATCTAGATAGTGATAAATAAGTTTATTAGATTAAAAATTTTAATGTAACAAATGCACTTTGTGTAAAGCTATTGATTAACAGATACTATATCTAAAAAGACATTCTGCATACTTTGACACGATGTAGTCTCCTTCTATTAAGAAACAGGTCCATACTGAACCCCCGGAAATGTAAGCCGAGTAGTTGTAACCTGTCATCTGATTGGTTGTATAAGTCAGCTGACCTTTATTGCTGTCAAACAAGACGCCATTCTGAAGGTTCACAGGGTAGTTACAAGTACAATCTAAAAATCGCAATATTTTTGATTATCTGCATACTTTTTCAACCACCTATTCAAAAGTAAAAGCGGTTTTGTCTCCTGTATATGGCTATATGTGTACCAATTTAAATTTCATCTTTTTGATCACCCCTGGTATATATAGGTTATAAGATAAAGTCTTATCTTGTCCAGACTACCAAAAATAAAACAAAAAGGAAAAGAAAGAAAAGAAAATGCCCAAAAGTTTCATCATATTTTTATGTGAATCGATTCTTCAAAATAAAGTATATTCAGGAAAAGCTTAATTCATTAAGGGGTTCGGTTGAATAATGGGAAATTGTTTATTTAGACATGGTTTGAATTACAACAAACTGAAATATTTACCAGCTGTAATGAGTTTAATACAAATTTAATTTATCTTGTATCTGAAAAGGACAATCTGTAAAGAAACGGTTTAACTGTTAATTTTAATAAAAACTTTAAAAATTGGAACGTCATGGAAAGAC
>NW_026935498.1:0-6706 GCF_032062105.1 Saccostrea cuccullata
TTATGAATAGTGACCCGCCTTTCATTATTCTAAGACAGATGTACTGTTGCAAAAGTATATAAATGTATATTTAAATCTGTGGTCTAAATAGCGTAATAGTCAGCGCTTTGGATTTTTGTGCTGGCGACCCGGGTTCAATCCCCTTTGTTTCCATAAAAAGTTATATCACTTTTCAGCTCGATTTTGCGGGGTTTTTTTTCCAGAATTGGACGGAAGACCTCTCGTTGCTCGCAACGAGTTTCTTTTCTAGTTACAGTGAAACCTGTCTAATCCGACGTGCTCTGGGAGACAAATTTTGTGTCGGAATAGACAGGGTGTCGGATTGCACAGTGTTAAAAACAAGGAAAATATTAAAATGGGAATGAAATTTAACGTCAGAATTCACAGTGTGTCGGATTATTCAGGTGTCGGATTAGACAGTTTTCACTGTATTATTATTTTTCTTCTTCCTGGGAAAATTTTGTCCACGAGTGATCTTGTAAACTACACATCAAACTAAAGTAAAATGTTTTTAGGGTCAGTAGACATGTTATGTAGATTTGCCGAACGAAGGTCATTTTGCGCGCACGTGCTTGCAAGAGTGCGCACGTGCAACACGAAAAATGACCAATATTATGGATATTGCTGTAACTTTTCTTTTTCTTGATGAATTTTTTTGAAACTCATAATGTAAGGATACATTAGTAGTATAGACAAGATGGCATGGTCAAAATAGCAAGATCTCACGCGCATGCACGTGTGCTTCGCTCTGATTGGCTGAAACTAAAGTCTCAATATCTTTCTTGTTTTTTGTCATAATCTTTTGAAATTTTCAGCATAGTCCTACATTATGAAGATCTACAGCATGATATATACAAAATTTCATTAAAGCATGCGCATGCGCGCGTGCTGCAATCTGGCTGAAACTTTAAATGGCTGTATCTCCTTTGTATTTTGACGAAATGCTTTGAAATTTAAAACATAGTAATACATTGGGATATCCTAAAATATGATATAGAAAAAAAATCATGAAATCACGCGCATGCACGTGTGCTGCAATCTGATTGGCTGAAACTTTATATGGCTATATCTTCTTTGTTTTTTGACGAAATGTTTCAAATTTTAAAATATAGTCATTCATTTAGATATCCTTCAATACGATTAAGATAAAAATTTATAAAATCACACGCATGCATGTGTGCTGTAATCTGATTCTGAAACTTCAAATGGCTATAACTCCCTTGTTTTTCAACCAAACAGGATTGGATTTAGAACATAGATAAATATAAGGGACTCCTACAAGAAGGTGTAGTCATTATGCACGTGAAATGAGTAAAATTAAAAATACACTCGAATGAGTGTATTTTTTAATACTTTTGGATTAAATGCTTTGATATTAAGTATATTAAAATTTGAGATAGTGTAGACAAGATAATATGGTCGTTATGCACATGAACATGCGTGCAATGTCTATTTCTAAATATATTTTGTATTTTTCTGGGAAGACCTTGATTAAGTCTAAATTCCATAAAGTATTTCTTATCTAATAGAGAATACAGGGAATATGGCACCAAAAGGGAGTTGGGGAGCGTTTGGGGAACATCTGTAACGGTCCCCGTTACAATTAGCACTAGTTTACATTGATATACCATACTTTACAAAATCCTTATGTCTTGTTAATTAATAAAAGCGCAAACCCCTGCCCCTTAATTAATGCTGTCTCTTGGTCAGTGCTTCAAGGCAAAGGAGGACAAGTAAAATCAATTATCAAAATTAATCAATGGGAACTAAAATATTTTTGTTGTTGCTGGTTTTGAAAGATTCGGGCTGAACTTAAGCGGTAAAATTGATATAATGAATTTTACTTTTTAAAAAAAAAATTACTAGGCTATCAATTATTTGCGATGTTTTCTCTAATACAGCGAATCATAGGACTATTTGAACACCAGAGAAAAATATGAACTGAACATGTTCATTAATAAGAAAAAAATCTTTACAACAAATTAAGGATATATTTTAGTCAGAACAACATAATGTTATTGTGTATTAGTAGTTCAGGTTTTAATTACGTCGCTCTAACGCCGGTGTAAAGACGAATAATGACCCCCATCGAATAATGACCGGGGGGTCATTTTTCAACGACACAAAAAATGACCCCCACCCGTAGAAAAAAATCATTTTTTGTAGAAAAAAGAGTCCTAGGGGGTCATTATTTTATATGTTAGTCCTATAAAATGATGACCCCCATTGAAAAATGACCCCCTTTAAAGTGATACAAAATATACACTTTTTGATATCTTTTTTACAGCGAAACTAATTTTCACATTTTCTGTAACCAGAAAAATACAAAAATCGTATGAAATAATTAAGAGATTCACGTAGTCTTTCAATGCTAAAATTGTGTTTGAAAAGAGATTCTTTAATTTTCAAGTAAATAAAATTTTGATATTCCTCCTTATAATGTTTGCTTAAAGAATGATATTCCACTTGTTTTTAGAAATTAAACCATGCAAAAATCAGGTTTAAATATTTTTTAATAGGAAAAATTAAATTTTCCGTCATTTCAACTTTAGTTTAAGTTTGGCAAATCCTTTTTGACAATGAAAGAGGAGGAACTGTTTATCCCCCCCCCCCCCCCAAAAAAGAACATTACGTTAAATCAAAACCAAAAATAATAATGATAATAAATGAAAAACAAAAATATAAATAAAACTCTATACATTTCAATAATTCTGAAAGAGGCTCTAGATAAAATATTGAAATGAAGTTAAGCCTTCACACAAGTACTATCATATCATAATTTACGTCGCATGATTAAAGCATACTTTAAATGTTGGTGGAGGTATACTTGAAAGTATTGTGGCAAAGTAACAGTTAAAAATAAGTAGAATAGTAGATTATTTTAAGCTTATTTTTAATTCCTTCTTATAGAAAAATAATGGTAGGGTGTTTTTTTTTTGCTTTTGTTCAATATCGACTTCATCCTAAATAAGAAAGGGGGCGGAGTAAGTATAAGACCTAAAAATATGCTCTGTAAAGCTATGGGCTAGTGTAAAATACACAGTCATTCTAATGCAAAAACTATACATGTAGACATAAACTTTTGATTTAGCACACAGTATTCATTACATTTCTTTTAACGTAGAACCTACTTCGCATGACATCATAACTGGTAAATGTGTTTAACCTGTGCTAACCCATTAAGACGTCATAATTAATTCAATGCCACTTTTTCCCGTACTTGACAGCTTCAATAGAAATGGTAGAAAATACTGCATTTTGAAATTCACAGAATTCAATCATATCAACATAATCTTGATTTAATTCATATATTTTTTGGGTTATAATGCTTAATGGCAATATATTTCTGGAATAAGAGAAAATATGTAGGCACCTTTTATTTACTAGATCTAGCAAGACTATCTAGTGTAATGAAATTACAATGTACATACAACTTTCGTAATAATTTGAATGGTATGTAACCATTTTAAAGGAATGCATAAATCGTAAGAAATCTTTAGTTGCCAGCTATATAGTGTAATATCTTGATGAAATGTGTCTAAGTCAAAGATGTACGTGTTGTAGATCGTTTGATCGTGTGTACATTTTTGTGATATCTATAATGAAATGATGTGCATTCCTTTTAACAATTATTTGTAACCTATTCATATTCTTGGTGTTTGATTACAATTTTTCTATTAAATATGATCGTTTTAAAGTAAAAGTACAATTTCTGAATAATATTTAATCTGAAAGTAACCCCAAACAGACATTTAATTATTAAATCCCGTGTAAGTGCAAAAAGGTCAAGAATATGAGTATCGGTAAATAGCCTATCTTTCATTAGTTAGAGGGGAAAGGTATATATTTTAATCACTTTTTGTAATCATTTGGCTATGTTCTTCATCATATTGAAGATTGAAACCATTGTGACAAAAACTTCTAAAAAACATTTACAAATGTAGGGTGCATAATTGACTAAAAATAATAGAGTTCATTTGACTTTTTTTTTAATGGTGGACTTATCTTTTATGTTAATTGAATAAAAAAGAAATAATTCTTGATAAAATGTTGTTTAATATTATTCAGTTAATAAAG
Source organism: Saccostrea cuccullata (assembly GCF_032062105.1). Lineage (NCBI taxonomy): Eukaryota > Metazoa > Mollusca > Bivalvia > Ostreida > Ostreidae > Saccostrea > Saccostrea cuccullata. Next base: position 4,078 of record NW_026935498.1, read on the forward strand.
TTTATAAACGACGATGTTTGAAGAAGTATTTTTGTGATTTTTCATATTCCCTTTATGACAAGTACCCCTAAAAACATTTGAAAATGTTAAGTCGCAGTATGTAAATACCATACAAAGTTTCACAGCCTGTTCTAGATTAAAAACAAGGAAACATATCATGATATCTTAACTGATTGATAAGCAAGTACTAATTAATCATTTTGAAAAGTTTGAAAATCTTGTGACAAAGACTTTTCCGACATAGGTTCTACCTTAATTCTTGTTTTACTCCACCCTTTTACTCAGTTCTGAGTATATTTTTCAGAGAATTTAATATGAAAATCAGAAGAAACATTTTCATTGTTGTAACGTCTTCTTTAAAATGTATCATAATATGAAAAGTTAATTGAAGACCATTTCTTTTTATGTCCCCGTAATCGAAGATTTGCTGTTATATAGTTTTATCATGTTCGTCTGTATGTCCGTCTGTCTATCTGGCGGTTTGTTTGTCCGCAAAAACCTTAACCTTGACCTTAACTTTTCATTTATTGGAGCTATGACTTTCATATTTAATATGTGTATTCCTTGTGACAAGACCTTACTTTGGGTATCACCAAATTTGACCTTTTGACCTTTACCTAGGAGTTTGTCCCATTTTACACAAAAATGCCAAATTTTTACTTTGGCCATAACTTTTAAACGGTAGATACTAGAACTCTCATACTTTACATATGTAGTTTTTTGGCATTACCTTTCATTGGATACTAAAAACTTTGACCTTTTGACCTTGACCTTGGAAATTTCTGCACTTATGATTTTTTTAACCTTGGCCAGAACTTTTGAACGGTAAGGGCTAGGGTATTCATACTTCACATATGTAATCCTTGTTACATTAAACATTTTCTTAAGAAATCATCAACTTGGGCCTTTGAGTTTGACCTACCTTTCAAAAACCTATCCTTAGCCATTACTTTTGAACAAGTGGTGCTAGGGCTTTCCAATTTTGCAGTTATATTTCTTGTGAGAAGACCTTACTTTGGGTAACAATATATTTAAATTGCATTTAAGAAAAGTTTCACAAGACGAAAGACCACCTTTAAGCAATTGCTTAATTGTGGCTTATAGGTCCTTAATGGTGGTTTAATGGTTGTCTTTAAGTCACCATTAAGTCACCATTAAGCGCCTTTAAGTAACATTTACACCACCATTAAGTTACCATTAAGCCATCTAAAAGTCCTTAATGGGTGATTAAATGTAGCTTAATGGTGGCTTAATGGTGGCTTAATGGTGGCTTACAGGTCCTTAATGGTAACTTTTAGACCACCATTAAGTCACCATTAAGCCACCATTAAGCAACATTTACAGGTACTTAATATCCAAACTCCATTAAGCTACCATTAAGCCACCATTAAGCCGCTATTACGCAGTCGATAATACTGTTTTTATGGGTGAAAAATTATTATTATAGTGATTTGTCATTACAAATTATAAATGTCGAGTTCACACATATCTTGATTTGGTAAAAATAAGTAAAAGAACGAAATTCAAAATTAAAAGAAAAAAAAAAAACACCACTCATGGGGCGTGAACTCATGACCCTTCGGGTAGATGGCAGCCACCTTAACCATTGGGCTAATTCCACTCTTGATTTCTGAAGGAAAATATTAAACATTTATTTTACACAAAGTTTGTTTTGGACTTGTAAAAGTATTTATTTTGTTGAACGTCTCCAAAGTCTTGAATTGATTTATTAATCAAACTATAAACATTTTTACTTATGGATCTTTTAAAAGGCTTATATCACATTAATATTTCTACACCGTTGAGTTCGGCTTTTAAATTGTAATTAATTCACTCTTTTATTTGAAGATTAATACGTGTAAGCATTAACTCAAGATTGAAATTAAATTAATTATAGATAAAACACAAACAAATCTCTCACCGGGAAAGACAGATGATTTATTTAAATAATAAAATATTCTGCGGATATTAACGGATTTTGTGTCTAAGATTTAGGCCTAGTGACAATCCTCGTTTACGAGTTACCTGGTTATTGTTTACAAAAACTTTTTTTCGAATATCATATTCAGTTAAAATTCTTTTTGTATCATAATGGGTATCAAAATAATTGTCATTTTGCAATGAATCATAATTTTTAATTTGTTATATGCTTGCATTAAATTTAAATTTTGTCAAAATAATTGATCATCAAAATCTGTTAGGGTACGTTGTGTATGTATAGTTTCCTGTTAGTTGACCGGGGACGGTGGACACCTAATTAAGGTCTATTGTTTAACCAGTCGGTACTGTACACTGTTAATCTTACCCCGTTTCACAATGTGTATAAATCTGGTCGGATATCATGTTTAATCTGATAGGTTGTTCTTCTGAAAATCGATTTTGAAATAACAATGATTGAAGACCGACTAGATTTTGACAGATACTTACCGCTGCTTTATAAAAAAAAACTATAACGAATTAATTCAAATTATTCATGATGTAAAAGTCAAACTTTGAAAACTAAACATTTTTTAGTCAAACTTTGAAAACTAAACATTTTTTTTTATACCTGTGGCCCCAGCCCCCCCCCCCTCCAAAAAAAAAAAAACCAGATTTTTTTTTTCTAATGAGGACATGACTTTATATTCCT
>NW_026935499.1:0-66316 GCF_032062105.1 Saccostrea cuccullata
GCCCTATTCCCTGTAATCTCTATTAAATAAGAAATACTTTATGGAATTTAGACTTAATCAAGGTTTTCCCAGAAAAATACAAAATATATTTAAAAATAGGCATTGCACGCGTGTTCATGTGCATAACAACCATATTATCTTGTCTACACTATCTCAAATTTTAATAAACTTAATATCAAAGCATTTAATCCAAAAGAATAAAAAAAAATCACTCATTCGAGTGTATTTTTAATTTTACTCATTTAACGTGCACGCACGTGCAAGCACGTGCATAATGACTACACCTACTTGTAGGAGTCCTTTATATTTATCTATGTTCTAAATCCCATCCTGTTTGGTAGAAAAACAAGGGATTTATAGCCATTTGAAGTTTCAGCCAATCAGATTACAGCACACATGCATGCTCGTTATTTCATAATTTTTTATCTTTATCGTATTGAAGGATATCTAAATGACTGACTATATTTTAAAATTCCAAACATTTTGTCGTAAAAACAAAGGAGATAAAGCCATATAAAGTTTCAGCCAATCAGATTGCAGCACACGTGCATGCGCGTGATTTCATGAGTTTTTTACTAGATCATATATAGCGAAATCTAAAAGCAAGACTATCTTTTAAATTTCTAAGCATTTCGTCAAAAAACAAAGGAGATATAGCCATATAAAGTTTCCGCCAATCAGATTGCAGCACACGTGCATGCGCGTGATTTCATGAATTTTTTCTATATCATATTTTAGGATATCTTAATGCATGACTATGTTTTAAATTTCAAAGCATTTCGTCAAAAAACAAAGGAGATATAGCCATATAAAGTTTCAGCCAATCAGATTGCAGCACACGTGCATGCGCGTGATTTCATGAATTTTTATCTATATCATGTTTTAGGATATTTTAATGCATGACTATGTTTTAAATTTCAAAGCATTTCGTCAAAAAACAAAGGAGATATAGCCATTTAAAGTTTCAGCCAATCAGATTGCAGCACGCGCGCATGCGCATGCTTTCATGAATTTTTTAATATATCAAGCTGTAGATCTTTGTAATGTAGGACTATGTCCAAAATTTCAAAAGATTATGACAAGAAACAAGAAAGATATTGTGACCTGAGTTTCAGCCAATCAGAGCGAAGCGCACGTGCATGCGCGTGAGATCTTGCTATTTTGACCAAGCCATCATGTCTATACTACTAATGTATCCTTACATTGTGAGTTTCAGAAAAATTCATCAAGAAAAAGAAAAGTTACAGCGATATCCATTATATTGGTCATTTCACGTGTTGCACGTGCGCGCTCTTGCAAGCACGTGCGCGCAAAATGACCTTCGTTCCGCAAATCTACATAACATCCCTACTGACCCTAAAAAGGTTTTACCTAAGTCGGATGTGTAGTTTACAAGATCACTCGCGGACAAAATTTTCCCAGGAAGAAAAATAATAAGAATAATAATAATAAGAAACAGAGTAAAAACAATATGTTCCCCAACTTCGTTTGGGGAACATAATAAGAATAATAATAATAAGAAACAGAGTAAAAACAATATGTTCCCCAACTTCGTTTGGGGAACATAATAATAAGAAACCGAGTAAAAACAATATGTTCCCAAACTCCGTTTGGGGAACATAATAAGAAACAGAGTAAAAACAATATGTTCCCCAACTTCGTTTGGGGAACATAATAATAAGAAACAGAGTAAAAACAATATGTTCCCAAACTCCGTTTGGGGAACATAATAATAAGAAACAGAGTAAAAACAATATGTTCCCCAACTTCGTTTGGGGAACATAACTAGATGCTGTCATGAGACAGTAATACCCGCACTATGGTGTTTGCCTCTAAATACACACTCCTTCATATTGGACTTTCCAAGGAAGAAGTCAAAATAATTCTATAATTATCACCGTACATGTATTCGTCAAATTGAACATAAAATTTTCAGGTGACCATATGATCTATGAGCCTCACATATGTATTTTGAATACTTAATTCATTATACCAGTCTGAAATAACAGAATTTAATAAATGATTGAAGTAAATTACTTAATTAGATTCAGATTAATATTTTGCCCATAATTTGGAACTTTTTAAATTTACTTTCTCAACGACATATTATTTTAGTACAAAGCGTTTTTGATGAATATATCAAAATGTGCAAACTGATTTTAGTACTTGGTGGGAAAAAAACCCATTGAAAATACAACCCGATTAATTTGTCAATGCCTATCTCTCTCCCCCCCCCCCCCCCCCCCCCCCCACACACACACACAAACACACACTCTCTCACTCTCACATTTTTTAAAAATAGACCTAGATGGCAAAGTTATGTTAAAACATAGTTTATTATGATAGTTTGAAATTTGTTCTTGTACTAAACAGTTTTACGTGTGAACATCTTATTTTCTACATTCACATTGGGTTTGCGTCACCCATTATCATATTTATAGATATCACCTCTCGGCACACCTCGGCCGATTCATACTGGCAACGGAATCAGCAAAGGTTTGTCGAATGAGATTATTTAGCACATGATGCTGACGATGCAGTGTGGTCAGTTAAAATCATTTGTGTTTTAATTGGATTATATGGATTATATTTCATGAATTCGTTGTCACGACCTATGACATTCGGTAAGTACAAGATTTATCCCCATTTTCAAAAGTGAGTTATCTCCCCTCAAAATCGGAACTCTTCTACACTAGCCTAACTTCCGCGGACTACGCAATACGATAATCCAACAAAATAGTGATCAACTTACACGCTGTATTTAAAAATTTTAAAAGAAGGAAACGGTTTGCATTTTTTTTTAGATAATAAATTATTTTATAAAGGGTCTGTTAGCCCCCCCCCCTTTCTAGAAAGCTATACGAATTAGCCAGGTACGTAGCATCGTCTTTAAAAGGGGGGGGGGGGTAGCCAAAAAATATTTTTTTCGTACCTGGAAAAGTTGACAAGCAAAGAAAAACCTTGCCCAAAGTTGGAAAAGCTACTTATTTCAGTACCAGTTCCTTGGCATACAATTCTACATTTCCCTTATATAACTTTACCGTAGTATTAACTGTGTGTGTGGGGGGGGGGGCCCCCGGTCTATCAATGAACATTTTCAATAGAAAAAGTAATATTGGGAAAAAAGTGGGAGTGGAGCGCGGGGATAATTAAAAATTATTAGAATTATTAATTGTGAAATCAATAAAATTACGGTACATATTTTTTTCACAGATGTACATGTATGTCAGTTACACGGGGTTTCATTAGTCTCTCTCTCTCTCTCTCTCTCTCTCTCTCTCTCTCTCTCTCTCTCTCTGATATTTTTTTTACACACTTTGCAAAAAAGAATAACTTATAAAAATAAATACATGACCTACACTAAAAGGATTTTAAAAAAATAACTCTTGAGAAAAGAATGTTTTCCGTTAATTAACGAGAAATACGCCAGGAAATTATTGTATCAATTTCGTGTTTCTGTTCTCAATTCTCAGATCTAAAACATAATGTTTTTTTTTACTCGGGAATATACATGTACATATGCTTAGATCCTACACTAAAACTTTGATTAAATGCAGCTCAGACTTTATACGACAAATGTAACACGAATTCAGGTCAATGCAATTCTAATTAGTCTTTCTTCGTTACATGAGGACATGAGATTAAATTATTCATTTTGAATTCCATTCAAAGTTTTAATAATATATAGTGAATCAATTATTTTACAAATAAAAAATTCTAGAAACACTGTTCATTCAAATGAAATAGGCCTTTAATTGTCACCAAATATGTTCTTGTAAGTAAAAGTTCTATGTTATGACATACAATCGAGCAAAAACGCAGTTTCTTGGTATCGGTCGCGGAAGACGAACTACTGCTGTATATGCAGCAATTTCAGAGGTAATCATCAGTCTCCAAAAAATTCCTAGAGATACAAAGAAAATATGGCTGCAGCAGGTTAGATTAATTCGTAAAAACTTTATAACTAAAAATTTGTTCCGCACATTTTGTAAATAATGATTATCCGTCTGCAGAACATCCACTACCGAAAGTTAGCTTATTAGCTTTTTTTAAATAGGCCTATTCCAATATGTATCAGTATTTTATCAGTAATTTGTTTTTGTTTGTTTGTTTGTTTGTTTTTTTTTGTAAGGGGGGGGGGGGGGGGTCACACAGCACCTTATTATAGTACTACACAGATTAATACGAATCCAGAAAGAGACTATGAGTGGGCAATTTAAAAAAAAAATACGAATAAGTTAAGATTTCTTTTTATTCACAAACACAATAACATTTTTCCATATGACAGAGGCATTACACCATGAACATTGTACATCAAGAACGTCCGCGGAAGTGACTTTATTTATAGCGCATGCGTATTAAACACAGTAAAAGAGTTCCCTTCAGGGGAAATAACTCACCTTTTGAAAATTGCATAAAAATAAATAAATGCAAATGGTTAGGTTGAAGTTCAAAAAGGGTCAAAGATCATCGCATGTCACAGTCGACAAATTTCACATTGTCAAGTTATCTCCCGTTGCGGACATTCAGTATATACAGGCGCAGATCCAGAATTTTTTTTTCAGAAAGGGGGGGGGGGGTGTCACACCTCAGTCAAAAAAATCAGCCCAAGATTTCCTGAGAAGCAAATAAAAAATAATAATAAAAACAATGATGGTGGAGTCCCTGTTTTCTAAGGGGGAGGATGTCCAAAGTCATTTTTATTCTCTACAGTACATAGTCTTATTTAAATAACATGCTAATTCCAGGGGGGGGGTCTGATCTCCCTAGCCACTGACTCCCTGTACCTGAAATGACAATTGATCTTATGACTCCATAATAGTAGAAAATTTTTTCATTTGACTATATATACATATTTTGTTTCCTATGTTTATGTATGTTTGTCTGTCCACAGAAACTTTAACCTTGCCCATAAGTTTTAAGTGGATTGAGCTATACACATGGCTTCAATATTTCGTAGGTAAATTTCTTTTGGCAAAACCTTTTAATGGGTACCACCAATTTTGACCTCTTGATCTCTTGACCTTGGAGTTTGACCCACTTTTACAAGAAAAATACCTTAAACTTGGCCTAAGTTTTGAACAGGTGGTGCTAGGACTTTCATGCTCTAACATGTGTAATCATTGTGAACTTTCAACAGGTATAATTATTTTTGACCTAGACCTTAGAGTTGAACCCAATTTAACTTTAACCTTGGCAATAACTTTTGAACAGGTGAGGAAGTTCTAGGGATTTCTCTCTTTTTTCACATGTGTATTCCTTGTGACAAGACTTTCCCTTTGATACCAACAATTTTGACCCTTTGACCTTGACCTTGGAGTTTGACTTACATTTGAGAAACTTCAACCTTTGCCAAAAGCTGCCATAACAGTTGCTGTCACAACAAACAAATAAATTACTAAAAAAAGCACAGTATACATGTACATGTACATATTTTATATTCAACATATATACATCTGGTCATATCTCTAGTTCTCCCTTGAATGAGACATGGTGATATAAATTTAAAAAAAATAATTATGATAAGAGTTAAAAAGGTTGTGCATATTAAAATATACTAAGCTCTGCGGATGAATTAGATATACCAGTTTAGCTTAATTTTGCTACCCAAAGCACCTTGATTAACTATTTATAAGCATACTGTTTTCTGAAATGTACTGATTTCTGTTGTCCATCTGTTTGTCTGCAAACTTTTCACATTAACTTTACTTCTTAAGAAACACTCGGCCAATTTCAACCAATTTACATTTAAATATGCAGGGGACTTTTTCCAACATAAATCTTCTTCTCAAGAACAGCAAAGACATTTATTGTCCCCCATTTTCCCTAAGGTAGGGTACATTAAATCTCATTTGTTTATCAATCTGCCCATCTGTCACAATAAATTTAACCTTGCAATTGGTCATCATGGTCGTATATTTTGAATGAGAAGAGACAGGACTTTTATATTAAACATGTGTATTAGTATTAAATGGGACAATACCATTCTAAATACACTATGATTTTTATTACCCATGACCTTGAAGTTTGACCTAATTTCATAAACAAATTAATTGCTTTGAATTAATCATTTTGAAAGATAAATGAAAGGGCATTCATATTACCTGTGATAAGACCTTTCCAAATGTATCATGACTTTTTGACTCTGTGACCTTGACCTTGAAGTTTAACTTAGTTTTCATTAATGTTGTATTTCCTTTTCATTGAGAAGAGATTTGACTTTCACATTTCAAGTGAACATTACCCATAACAAGATGTTTCCCAACATGCTATGATTTTCTACCCCTTGACCTTGATGTTTTAAGAAAATTTCAAAAGAGTGAACTCTCCCAAAAGAGGATAAGACCACTGTTTAAAACGAAAAAGGAGTTTAGGGAAGACTGGGCTTTTTCCATAAAAAACGTCATTTTTTGACCCTCATTTGACCCCCCGGGCAAAATCAAAATTCCGAAACCTAACTGCACATCTACATGACCCCACCAACCATCTCCCAAAAGATGATTAGGCTGCTGAATAAAATGTAAGAGGAGTTCAGGGAAGATGGGGCCTTTAGCATAAAAAACGTCATTTTTCGACCCCCATTTGACCCCCTGGGGCAAAATCAAAATTCAGAAACCTTACTACACATCTGCATGATCCCACCAACCATCTCCCAAAAGATGATTAGGCTGCTGAGTAAAATGTAAGAGGAGTTCAGGGAAGAAGGGTCTTTTTGCATTAAAAAAGTCATTTTTCGACACCCATTTGACCCCCCAGGACAAAATCAAAATTCCGAAACCTTACTGCACATCTACATGACACCACCAACCATCTCCCAAAAGATGATTAGGCTCCTGAGTAAAATGTAAGAGGAGTTCAGGGAAGACGGGGCTTTTTGCATAAAAAACATCATTTTTCGACCCCCATTTGACCCCCCGGGGCAAAATCAAAATTCCAAAACCTTACTGCACATCTACATGACCCCACCAACCATCTTCCAAAGGTTGATTAGGCTGCTGAATAAAATGTAAGAGGAGTTCAGGGAAGACGGAGCTTTTTGCTTAAAAAACGTCATTTTTCGACCCCCATTTGACCCCCTGGGGCAAAATCAAAATTCCGAAAGCTTACTGCACATCTACATGACCCCACCAACCATCTCCCAAAAGCTGGTTAGGCTGCTGAGTAAAATGTAGAAGGAGTTCAGGGAAGACGAGGCTTTTTGCATAAAAAACGTCATTTTTCGACCCCCATTTGACCCCCCCAGGGCAAAATCAAAATTCCGAAACCTTACTGCACATCTACATGACCCCACCAACCATCTCCCAAAAGATGATTAAGCTACTGTGTAAAATGTAGGAGGAGTTCAGGGAAGAAAAGTGTGACAGACGGACGGACGGACGGACGGACATGAGTAACAACAATATACCCGAACTTTCTTTAGAAAGTGCAGGTATAATAACGGACTAACAAGTAGTCTATATGTAATATGTACAGGGTGTTTCAGAAAACATGCAACCAGTTACTTTCCTCACTATATTGATATACAAACAGGAACATATGCAAGTTTTATATAAAATTATGCTAAAAATGCTTAAGTTTTTATCAATATAAATAATTACTATTTGAATTAATTATGACGTCATATTTGTCATCACTGAAAAAATAGAATTCAACATTCTTCATGTTTTATTAAATAAAAAGCAATCGTAAGAAATTCCGATGCTACTTAATCAGAGCATGTAACCAGTTCCTTTGATTGGGGAAATGCATGAAAATAAGGTTTACAGAATGCAAAGAACTTACTATTAGCAATATGAAGTGGAAGTTGTATAAATCTGTTAAATTTTGTACCTAATGGAAGAGTTAAAGCGCGATCAAAAAGGGGGAAAATGAAGAAAGAGGCAATTATAACACACGAAACATTTAAAATGTTACTAGAGAGGCACTGTTCCAGAGACCTATCCCACTGTAAAACAGTGGCTTAGCATCGTATTTGAAAGTGGGGGGCCAGCCAGAGAATTTTTTTTTACCTGGAAAAGTTGACAAGCAAAAAAAAAAAAAAGGGAAAAGTTGCCCAAAGTCGAAAATCCAATTTCCGAGGGGGGGGGGGGGCTAATAGTGTCAACTACTTTTAGTACCATTTCTTAAACTACATTTTCGGTACATCACTAAAAGTGGGGGGGGGGGGGGGCAACCAGGCTTTCAATTAACATTTCCTATAGTACAAGTAAGGTTGGGGAAAAGTGGGGGGCCAGGCCCCACCCTGCCCCCCCCCCCCCCCGTTGCTACGCCCCTGTAAAATAACTGCATGAGTTTGTAGTTTGTGAACAAATTGAGTAAGTCTAGTGTAGATCAGATTATGAGAGAGTTAATAAATTTTTTATAGCAATTCAATGTTTGTATAATCAATATAACTTTTATAGAAACGATTCCTTTCCATTAGTTAGAGATTTATTCCTTCCCCCAGCCTCCACTAAAATCTTCACCCCCGAGTGCCACATACTTATATTGAAGTCTGTCACCTTTATTTGAAGTGGAATTCTCCGAAACATTAGAGTGTCTGGGGCAAAATCATATCTAAAAGTCCCCCACATAAATCAAATGAAGCTGAGTGATATATATAAGGCACCAATTTTCACAAAGAAACGGTCAAATTTGCGTTCCCGCATGCTTTTGCCAGATATTGCAGAAGTGTTCATGTATTTCTAGGACGAGTTCCGAGCTGGGAAACGAGTAACAGAAAGCTGGGATATAACTGTGTTCCGCCGTAAGTGAATTGAGGATTATTTTCATTTCAATCACTGTAGAAAAGCTAATCAGGTCAACGAACATTGAAAATTCCGCTTCGAATTCCTCACCCCCGGGTGGCACCATTCCGCGCCCCCACGGTGATAGTGCAAAGATACTAAGTATCACGAGTAAGCAGAAGGTTGTCGGATAATATGGAATTCCATAGAAGCATTTTTATGGTTCATTTTTTACCAATATTTTTTTTTAAAAACTTACCACGTTTTTAAGTCCAAGAAATGAGTAGGATTTTGATACAATCTTTTAAGAATTACAGCTTTTTAAAGAGCTTTGCCGTATATCTGAAGTAGTAAACTGAAATTGGCTGAAATCAGCCTTTAAAAAAAAATGATATTCGAAACAAAAATTTACAATTTTTAAGGAAAAGGGAATAGAACTGACGTGTATTATTTTTCACAAATTGACACAGTCTTTTTCTTTCGTAAATAGAATAGATAGACCTGTCTGTACAAGAGAAAACATTTTTTTTCAGTATAAAATGTCAGATTATTTATCATTTCGTAAATAGTGTCCTCCGCCTTAATTATTAATTAGAAAACGTTGATTTCGTAAATCAATAAGCAGACACATAGCACTTGGAGGGGGCACTTCTTTCCAAACTTTATATTTTTACTATAATTGTAAAACGGTTACACCCCCACAAACAAACACACTTTTTGTTGCAGAATAGTCAAATAAGGATAATGTACCAGTGTATGAATAAAATTTGGTATTGAAAGGTGTTGGAACACCTACACCTACCGCTCCACCCAACCCCCACCTCAACCCCACAACATTTCCGAGCTTATTTGGAGAATCTCCCTTTTTTGGCTTGTCTTTTATTTAGGTAAGTTAAACATTAGTTCTATGAATAGACCCCTTTTTCAAAAGCGATAGTATGTCCCTGGTAAGACCTACAATAACAAATTTTAAATTTTTCTATAAAATTCCATGTTTCCAGATCTGTTAGATGATGACACACACCCAAAACATGCTCAGCTCATTGCGTGATGAAAGATTTAAAATAAGGAATCTTATGAATATGAACTAGAAATAATCTACACGTTATACAATCATTCCTCCACGTAAATTATGAGGTTAATATTTTGATTTAATAGACAACTGTTTCAATGAAATCAAAGACCATCTACCAAAAAAATCATTCTGACCCTACACGTAAGAAAACGTCTAAATTAGTGGTCTTTGGAGATCAGTTCTTCAACAGTCGTTTGGAATATCTATGGGCACTAATTGTGATCCATTTTGCCGACTTGTTTCTCGGTACCTAGAAAACAAAACATCGAAAAAAAATCTAGATGAGAATATTGATTTGACCTTCAAAATTATTATATTAATTAACAATATTTACTTTCATTCACATGTTGACTCGATATATCCAAGTGTTCTTAAAATAAAAGAAAACATACAATCTGCTATAATCTGCTATTTTGTTTCAATGTTTTGCTGACTTAGGACGATACAGACCAAGTTACACAACTAAACAGTAAAACAAAGGAGACGGCTTCAGCATTTTTATTATCGTCTTTCCTTATTAAAAATGTCCCCAACTTATATGGCATATGTGGCTTATGTGGCATAATTGGTCAATTTTAAACTAAGACAATATAATAACAATGAAGTTGATATTACGGAGGTTTCAAGAAATTTGTTTCAAGTCAACATTTCATTTACTTTATGGACTTTATAATAACCATTTAAGGATAAATAACTTATCAAGCGTTAGACTTCAAATCTTATATCAGGCCTTTTGATACTAGTTGACTTTGGAAAGTATTTCTCATTATAGAAAGTATAAAAACTATAATTCTATATAAGTTTAAGTGTAATTATCGGTATTTAATTATTTTTGTAAGATTCTAAAATACGCGCTGAAATTGTTTTATGCTGTACTATTTCTAAGCTAAGTATCAATTGGAACTTAAAAATAAAACTCAAATCAAAAAAAAAAAAAGATTTTAAAATTGTTTTATAAATATTATTCAAAAACCATTTTTTTCATTTAGAACACAGGAAATCCGATAGAAAAGATAATTCAAACATACATGTAAAGTACAGATAGGTCAAAAGGGGGGGGGGTAATAAAAGGCATTTAAATTTATATCAGTAATATCTTTTTATAAATCCGACTGTCTTGATATATTCGCTATAAGTAAAGTTTTTGGAGTATTATGAAAAAGGACCAATCAACGACTGGCCTGGTGTCACGCGTTCCTTAAGGCGACACTGATAATGAGCCACATAATCATAACAGCTTTATAATGGTCATCTTTGAAGTCCCTCGGGGTCATCCGCTATAGTCTAGACCTACAACCTCAAAACAGCTGAAAAATCTCAAACACGTCTTTTTTCACGAGTTAAGGGTTTTACCTTTATAAAGTACAATAAAACTGTATCACCTTTCTCATCTCTTTGTGAAAACAAATACCTAGGAATGTGAAGAAACAAATCTGGAACGACACCTTAATACTTGCATTTTTTAGGGAACAAAGATGTTTTTATGCCATTAATGTGCCGAGGGGGAAAGGCATATACCCGTGGTCAATAAAACAGATACAAGGAAACAATTTTCTTCAGGCTATAATATAATCCGCTTCATATTCACATAGCTCTAATATTTCATCACGTCATAGCACGTACTTGTGAGGCTCGCAAGAACACCCCCCATTCTAAAAAAAGTTGGGCACCAGCCGACCTCATTCTTTAGATCAATCATGCTCTTATGAAAATTCATCATTTGATCTAGAGCCATTCTTCTTTTTCTATATAAGCTCTACTGCTTTTCAACTAAATTTCCACAGCAACAGTCCGCATGTCTTAGTTTCGCATTTATAACTCTGTAAAGGCTAAGCATAGCGACACCTACATAATGCACATTATTTTATTCAGCAAGCATTTTGCTTCATTTCAATTATCCCATATTCTATTAATTTTTCTATGTAAAATATCGCATCAAACGGGTTTTTTCAAATAGGAAAAGGAATTTGACGGGTCTTTATGGAGTCTGTCTCCTGCCACCTTAATTCTAACAATACTTATTAATGCAAGTAAAAGTGTTTCATTGATCATTTTGTAGATTTTTCCCAAGTTACTAATAGCAGTATACATGTAATAATGAGAAAATTTCTGTTACATGTAGAGCATCTCTGATGAAGTAGATGTAGTTGGCTATAAACCATTACTTTCAAAATTAGTTTGGCTTAAAGTTAACAATTTGATTTTTATATAGAGAATAATACATACCCTTTTCCATATTACATCCTGTATCAGCCCGAGGCACCAATATCAGCCCGAGGGCTGATACAGGGTGTGATGTGGAAAAGGGTATGTTTTATGTTTATTACATACTTAGTAATAAAATACAGTACACATTAATTGAGAAGAAAATAAGTCAATAATCATTCACGGACTTCGAACATGTACACAGTCTATTGTCTCATACGGTTTGTGTTTGTTTCTTCTTCTATTTCAAATGTACCCGATCCGTAATTTGAAAATATAATCTTTTATTTGTCAATTAGATTATCCTAACATTCAAAAAGTTAAAATGAAGAATTTATGTAAACCCAAAACATATGTTTGATCACAAGTACTGTTTTTTAAGGTTCAATTTTTAAGGGGTGTGATATTGATCCGTACCAGCCCCGCAAATCCATATCAGCCCTGCAGGGCTGATACGGCTAATGTGACGTCAGGCATATCGCATATGCAAAATTCAGGTATTAATTACTAAGTTTGACTGTAATAAATCATATTATATGAGTGTTTAATTTTATATCTCAGCAATGAATTTCGGTATCATGGGGAAAGTTTTAAATAATTTTTCTCCATTGTACTTTTCAAATTTTCGTTGTGCTTCATTATCTCAAAAACCAACAGAAAATGTTGTTTTTTTATTTTATGAATGGATTTTGGTACAACAACCACAGGCATTTGGTAAAATAAGCGGGAGATATCCCGTATACGAAACAAGTGTCTATGGCAACAACCCCTCCATTTTAGACAAATCTCAGGACAACAGCTTAAAGATAAAAGGTCTAATTCACAAGTTCCAACAATTTCCCTTCCGTCTTTCGATTTAGTTCTCATTAGAAAAACAAAACAAATGGTGCAAACAATACATGCAATATTTTCTTCAAAAATAATTTGTCAATGGAAGAAAATAAACGGATGAAGTGCATTCGAATCCGATTTTAGAAGGAATGCCGGCTTCATCCAGCTTTTCCGCAGAACATCACTCTTCGACTGTGTCGTTTCACAAACTGCTGAATTTTTGTAACATGGATGCAACATTCCAGGAGAATTTAACCGCTGTTGATTGTGATGTATATCGCTGACAATGTCCGATATCAAGGTGAAGTTCTTGTGCCATCGATAAAATCACCACGTAGAATATCGGCATTTCATCGATACCTATCTGGGTCATGATGGGATATTCCTTCAACTGGAACCGAGGTCGTTGGTTGGGTTTCACGATTCCGTCTACTGAATGCATATTGCTTATGCAGAGTACATATGGCGATTTTCCAGTTTGGGGCTCTTTGTTGATTTCTTTGGCAACTTCCTTTGATATGAATTCAAGTGGATAGCCCGAAATCAACATGTTTTTAATGTCGTCTGTGCACTGTTTTGCTAAATACCAGAAATGTTCCTGCAAGTTCCCGCCAAGCGGTAGTTTGACTTTGAGGGGAAGGTGAACTGCAGCCACACCCGGGTAGCCTAGATACATGTTTTTGTTTTGGGTATATCTTCTCATGTTCACCATAATTTCCACAGGAATGTTCAAAACCTTAACATCATTCGGAATCGATGCTTTTATCAACTGACAAAACGCAATACAAGAAGCAGCTATGCAAGCACCTGTCACTGTCACGTGATTTTGTTTACACTGATGAAGAAAGGTCTTTGACTTTGAAGATTGTAAATTTGACCTAATGAACTTCGTTGATTGCTGTCGGTTCCTCAGCTGCTCAATTTCATGATCGAAATGGACATCGTATGCACGGAGGGCGTCAATGTTTTTAACACTATCCTCATTACTGCACTCAGAAGAAATGAGCCTCCGGTTGGGATTTAATAAAGGGAGCAGGGATTCTATGGCTGGTAGCATCTTAATTTTTTTAACAAAACGCGAGTCAATTGAGTGTTTCTGAACCATATCCAAGAATTCAATGAAATCTGCAAACAATGTTCTAAGATAAGTCCCATCAGCTAAAGTATGGTGAAAGCAGAACACGAATGAAAACTCGAAATTGGGCTCACTCGACTTTACCGTGTCAACGTTGCGCTGCTCCTTTTCATTGTTGACAATAGTCAGTCGCCATAGTGGGCCATCCTTCACTGCAAAGGATTTACACGATTCTTCGTGTAAGAGTTCTTCCTTATCACAGTTATAAGAAATTTGAATATCGAGTTTTGCTGGGTCCATTTCAACAAACTTAAAGTCTGGATACTCTTCTCCAGTTTCTTTGATTGTCATTCGAAGCATCGGATGTCTTTTCAACAAACACACCATAGCTTCACTGACTTCTTCCAATTCCACGGGTTTTTTACACAGTAGGGTAGCCATCTGTGCGTAGATGTCCACGCCTCTGATGTAAAACACGTGGTACATCGTCTCCAGAGGTCCGAGTTTCCTCTCTTGTCGCATCCGTAGACAGTCGTTGAAAAACAGTGGTCCGGAGTCCATAACCCTAATTGCGTAATAAAAAAGTTAAAAGTTAAAAAACTCGGCTATAATTATTAAAATGCCAATTTACATCTTCGGATTAAAGTTTATCACTTATTTATCTCCATCGTGAAATTGAAATTTCACACTCCAGTTAGGTAATGGAATAAAAAGAAATTTGAGAAAATTGGATTTAAAGCAATATGAGCTGTATCTTCGAAAATTTTATTTTGCTGGTAAAATGTGCTATTATGATTAATTTGTATGTAATTTAAACCCTTATGACCAATAAGCCCAAAATAAAGTTTAAAAATGTTTCAGAAAAAATATTTCTGTACAACCGAACATACAGTTTTATATAAGAAATCATTATTGTACAGGACGACAATAATTCAATTGTGCTTCAATCAAAGCTAATAAAAAATTTTCCATCGCGAATATGAACAACAGAAGTTTATAAATGATTTATTTTTCTGTCATTAAATTAGTTAATCACAAATTTGCAATAAAATTTTCCGATGTCAAACATGCAGCTTATATTGCTTTAAACTTACTTTTCCTTGGTAAACATTCCTTTCCGTTTATAAATGAAAAAATATTTCCGAGTTGAATAGGACATAGAGAATCTTTTCCCAGTGACACACTTTTTAAAAAAATTAACACAAAACTGCATTCTGTTTAAAAGATCGTAAATTATTATCTTTTCCCCTTTAGCCAAAACATCATAGTATTACGTAACCGGTCTTGTAGACAGATATATATGGCACGCCAAATTCACAAAAATGAGCTAAACATAGTTTCACAGTCGATAAACATAGATTCACGTTTGTAAACTATACTTTACAATCGTAAACTATAGTTAAGAGTTGTAAATCATAGTTTCACAAATCGTGAAACTATATTTATCAGATCGTTAACTATAGTAAACGGTTTGTAAACTATTGTTTACAAATCGTGAAACTGTATTTATCAGATAATCTATGTTTTGCAATCGAAAATGATTGTTTTCAGTGTTAAGTATAGTTTACGGTTGTGAAACATAGATTATCGCGTTAACTATGGTTTACGGATGTAAAATATAGATTAACGTTGTTAACTATAGTTTACAGTCCGTAAACTATAGTTTACAACCGATAAACCTAGTTTATCAACAAAGTCTATTGTTTACGCTTATTATAGACAGATAAACTTAGATTATCATTCGTAAACTATAGTTAACAACCGTTGAATATAGTTTTACAGAAGAAAACTATACTTAACGAATCGTTAACTATAGTATACGGTTTGTAAACTATAGTTTACAGTCGATAAACCTAGTTTATCAATTGTGAAACTAGGTTTATCTCATTTTTGTGAATTTGGCGTGCCATAGATATATGATTTGCACAATTTTTTTCTCTTAAGGCCGTCTCTTACCTGTCTCAGAACATCATTATAGTCGGATAACCGGGTTTAAAATACTTTATGCATCGCTAAGTATGTTTGAAATGTGGGCAGATTTATATACTGTAGACCTACTTTTTTCCACGGGGTCATCTCAATTTCTATTAATCCGTGGGTAGAAAATTACGCTGATTTCTCAGACTAGCATTAAATGCCTTACATTTATATTAAGTACGCTTGGACGAAGAACTGCGAACGATAGTATTGTTCTTCCGCCTATCTCCAAGTCAATTTTCAAAAGTAAACATATTCGATTAATTTTTAATATTTTTTATAGATAATTATACGGATTTTCATAAAATATTACTTATTTGGGAAAACAAAGAGAGATAACTTTAAAATTTTGGTAAAGCTTGTGTTTTTCACTATAGAAATCAACGGAAAACGGAAAATAGTTTTAAAACATCTCCCCCCCCCCCCCTGTGTCACAAAAATTCCTTTTTACAGGTAATTTGGAATGTTATTTCACTAATTCACACCAAAGCTTTCTGTGTGACGCGGGGGGAACATATGTTTATTAACAAAAAACGATAAAAATGCTTATTTTCAACCAATTTCAAAGCGATTTACATCTGAAACATTATATTTTATTGAAACATTTATGTTTTATTTATTGGTCTTAAACATTAGAAAAGATATAAGGAACATATAATCATTTCCAAGACTATTTCAAAATATGGTGATGCTTGAAACTCCGATTTTAGTGGAAAATTTCGTCTACCCCCCTTTTTTCAAGAGCTGGAATTATGGATAATTTACTGTTTAGCGCTGGTATTAAGACAATCATTCAATTACCATTGAACTGTTCTTTGTATTAAACAAAGATTTTATGCCCAAATTGCTATTTATATTGAATTAAATGGTTCCAAAATGTAGGCGGGAATCGAGAGTTAGCGTGCGTATTTCTTACCGCGGAAAATTTGTGATCGTGTACATAGCGTAAATTAATACCACGCGGAAAAAAGTGCTTCTACAGTATATTGAAAACATTTATTGAAATTTTGCACTTTTACTACCTTTTTAAATATCTAATTGAACGATGTCTTTGAGTAAAGTTAGACTAGTTTGTGTGCGCAGGTGGATTGAGTTGGTGAACACTTTCTTTGATTTACTATTGGTTACGAATTTTCAATGGCCAATATCAAAATGAACCATCAAATCAGATCGTTTCTTTTGTAATATAAGCTAGCCAAGTCTAAATTCAAGTCACTGCAGAGCCGGCGCCCTGATTAGACACTTCCACCTTGCACGAGGTATTTATCATATATTTATAACTTTAAATTACAATTTTTCTTAGTAAATAAACGACTAAGATTATCTGAAATAAAATTTAATATGTATATTCTTGTCATACGTAATGGATACTATGTATAAATTGTATATATTTACATGTACTTATATTTTGTTTTTGTAGAATCACCTTATATGTTACGTAAATAAATTAAGAAACCTACAGTGCCATCAATATTACACTAGGTCACAGAAAAATGCGGATATATGAGTGAATTGAGGGTTTTGGTGTTTTGACGCTACTCTAAGAGGTAGCGTTTTGTTTATCAAAATCGGGCACATCAATAAATTTCTATTTCGATTTTAAAGAAAAGTTTATAAAATATATTTTAAAAATTCTACAATAAAATGATGTCAAGCTATCGCTTTAGTTTATAAATTGAACCACTATAAAAGTTAAAATTAAAAAACATATTAAAAACATATATTATATTTTTTTCAGAATCTATCATAAATGTCATCATATTTTAACATTGTCTTTGGCTTCAGAAGATGGTTTTAATGGTAACATTAAACCACCCACAAAGTAAAAAAAAAATTGTGTCTAATAAATATAAGTTCGTCTTTGTAAAGGAGCTCTGCGGGTAAAATTTCAGAACTGTTATTCATGCACTGAAATACATGTATTCCAAATATCGGCAATTATGACGTTTTTAGGCTTCAACAACATGAACAACTAGTGTCAGATGTTCCCCAAACGCTCCCCATGTCCCTTATCGTGCCTTATTCCTCTAAGACCTTTTATAAATATGTTAAGTATCCCAGGATTTCATTTAAGAATATGAAAGTTACAATGATATCACCTATATATTGTTTAACGTTTTGCATGCGCGCACACGTACATGTACATGCATATGCAAGATGATTATGGCATGCTGATTAAGCGATTAACATATCTTTCTATCCCGCGAATCAAAGAAAAAAATACATATATAAATTTACCATTTTCAAGCATATGTCATTTTTTTAATATATCGATTCACATTTTATTTCTCTACTTATTTTAACCTCGGGCTCAAAGTTGGTTTTATTCCGACGACAAGGCAGGGTTAAAGTCGACTAAGGGTATCACGCCAATACCTAACCAATCAAAATGAACTTATTCAATAGTAGTTCCATACATGGAAAAGGGGATTTTCCTTTCTGTTCAGAATTTTTTTTAAATATTTCCTCTCAGGCCATTTTGACAACTCTGATACCTGTGCCTGGTAAATTTTATATACTTTGTAAATAAATATATAAAGGTTTTTTGACCGGAACTATTCATTTTTTCCAATGCATAGGGGGCTACTCTCTGGGTTTTACAAGAGATGTTTAAAAAGACATTCGTGTCAGCTAATGTGACCAACATTGTTTAACACCTTCTTATTAATATTTTTTTCATGAATGCAAATATCTGATTATTTTACGAAGGAGCGTACATGTATATTGATTTTTAATATACCGAAAATCGCTATTTCTGGGGATTGCGTAATTCTAAAAAAAATTTCAAATAAATTTGAAAGGTAAATTAAACAAAGGATGCTTGGTATTAAAATATTATTTCAAATCAGTAGAATTGAATGCTATTAACGACATCTGAATAAATAGGCCATAAAAGGCTTAAATGCCAACTTTGGTCATCTGCACTTTAATTTTAAACACGACAGGATTTGTAATTTTTTCTGTATAAATTAATAATTTCTATATACTTTGGAAACTCAAATGAAATATTTTAATACACTTTCCTCGAGCTCTTTTCTGCAGTTTTCCTGAAATTCTATGTGGGTCCAAGGTGTTATTTGAGTTTAACAGTGATTCTCTACGTTGCCATTAATTTGATTTGTTTGTGTGTGTGTGTGTGGGGGGGATATTTTTATTCTTAACCTATTTAACGTTGGAGTTGAATCTTGTATCTTATTCCAAGAACTTAAGATTGATTGTGACATTTGGATGAAAGGTCAAGGTCATTAAAAACCACCACCTCTTTAACTTCTAACCTGTCAACCGAAATAAACTCTGAAAGGTGTTTCTAGATACATGTACATGTACTTCATGTTTCTTTTTAGCCTTGGGTCAAGGACAAAGGTTAAGGTCGATTTCAAGTTCATAGGTCAAGGTGATTTTGGTAAATAGTTAATATCAGCATTTTATTCAGGTTACCAGTGACCTTGACCCAAGTTTTAAGGTCAAGGGTAAAAGATCAGCATGCTTCAGTATGTTACATGTCTTGATATTTAGAAGTTCTTTATTCTGCATGAACATCAAACACTCAAGTATACTGTCTTTTAATACATTGTGTGTGGTCGCATGTGCGTGCACGTCCATGCATTTACTTTTGATAGTAGTATAATGTAGGCAATCATTATATCTATTCATATTTGAAATTTCACCCTGTATTATTGAGAACCAAGAAAGTTGTAGGCATTTAAAGTTTTAGCCAATCAGATTGCAGCACATGTGCATGTGCGTGCGTTCATGATTATTCTTATATATCATGCTGTAGATCTTCATAATGTAAGACTATGTTCAAAATTTCAAAGGATTTTGTCAGAAAACAAAATAGATATTTAGACTTTTAATTTCAGCCAATCGCAGCGAAGGGCACCTGCATGCGCGTGAGATCTTGCTATTTTGAGCATGTCATCATGTCTATACTACTATTATATCCTTATATCATGAGTTTCAAAGCATTTCATCCAATATTTAAAAAGTTACGGCTAAATCTATTATATTGGTCATTTCACGTGTTACACGTGCGCGCACATGCACGCACGTGCGCGCAAAATGACCTTCGTTCCGCACATCTACATAACATACCTAGTGACCCTAAAAAGGTTTCACCTAGATCGGATGAGTAGTTTACTCGCGGACAAAAAAGTACCGGAGAACAAAGAAAAAATTCAGAAAAAGTAAAAACAATTTGTTCCCAAACTTCGTTTGGGGAACATAATTACGTGACGTTACAAATTTTAAAACTGCGAATTTCGGATAAAAGATTTCAACCTAAGTGAAAACAGCAAGAAAAATGTCAATCAGAAGGAAGATTAAAGGGAAATTAAAACCAATTCTTTTAGCAGTGGTTCTATGGATATGCATACTCAAATTTCTCCATAAATCCACTACGTCATAACAAGTAACAAATACATGTTGGATAGTTTCAGTATCCTCCTTACAAAATTACATGAATCAGATGTTTTGATATTAATTTTCTTAAGATAGTACCCGACAGGAAAAATTCTATGAAGTCGGTATTGAAGCCATTGTACTGAAGAATCATTTGTTGTCTTGAAACATACTCGAAAAACATCTTGTGTGCATATATCATTCACTCCATGAGGGGACAACTCTGAATTCCACTTTGAAATTGCTGTAGGCTTCAAACAATTTTTGTTTCTAAAAATTGTAAATAATTTTTTAACATTTTGTATTCAAAATAATATATTCAAAATAAAAAGGTAAATAAGGCAGACAACTTTTGTTCAGTATTGTTCTCTTAATTGCCAATTTTTTTTTTTTTTAAAACACTTTTCAATGGCATTAATAACACCATTGTACTGCATTACATTTAGAGTAAAATCAATTTTTTTTTGAAAAGCAGACTTTGAAAAAAAATACTAGCATCTATTTGTGTATACAAAATAGATGCCTTTATCATTGTTTATTTTACGAGAAAAGTATATTTGAAGGGACCTATAAACTAGTTTATAGGTCCCAAGTATTTGTTATTTGAACGTTGGCTTTTAAGGGTCGGGGTAGGTTGACACATCAAGTGTAGTATATAAAAGGTCGGGTTTGATCTTCACATTCCTTTCTCCTGAACCTTTCTTTCGCTAGTCTCGTTTACCCCAGACTCTCGCTCTCGAGACTTAGCCTGAGCGAGAGTCTGGTCTGATTCCTATTTAATTTTTGTAACCAGTAGAGGTCGCTAAACCGCGAACAAGATGGCGACTCCCATGAAAATACATGTGAGAATTTACTTTTTAAACAAAGATATGTGCGTTTTTTTGTTCCTTGTAAAGCAAACAAAGGTATTTTATGATAAAACCAGAAAAAAGTAAAGGCGCAGCCTCTGACTTTTTCAAGAATACATATCTTAGCATCGAAGAGAATGCATCAGCCAATGAAAATCCATACCGATTTCTCGGTAAGCCTCGATTTGAAATTACAAAAATTAAATAGGAATCAGACCAGACTCTCGCTCGGGCAAAGTCTCGAGAGCGAGAGTCTGGGGAAAACGAGACTATTCTTTCGCAGGTAAAGACACATAACAGTTGCTTGCAATAAAATACATGAAATGTTGTTTTGTACCTTTAAAATTTGTATGATTTTTCATTTGTGCATTGTTCTCAACCATTTTAACGCTGTTATTACTATTAATGTGCATTAATTATGACGGATGAGATTGGATTCAAACACTTTACAAAGCAGACGACGCGCATAAGGTTATGCTAAAAATTCGTTTATTTAGACCTTTTTATTGTTTTACAATGATGTAATGTTGGTTATTAACAATAATAACTCTCTTTTTGTTTCATACTGCTTCGAAACCCGGCAAAAGCAAACAAGAATAGGTCCTATGCATGTGAACAACAATAAGGAAACTCGGTCGGAGCTTCTCGTGGACATGGACTCAAATAGGCCTACAAGACTACAAGTCAAAGAAAGGCATAGAAAATTATCTTCAAATCGTTTGGAAAACCAGACATTGAATATAAGTATAATCACAGATTAACAGAGTATATCAGGTACATCAATCACCTTTGTATTGCATTAATTAGTTGAGTGTGTATACATGTATACTTGAATTGTCTTTTCCACTGTAGATTGACACCAAATTATAAGCATTGTCTGCCAGCATAGCTTTTGATGTTGCTTCTATAACTATTTGTTTAAGAAATGTTAACTTTCAAGATCAGAGGGAGAAAAAATGACTTTGAAAAAGACTTTTAAAAGAGAAGAGGGGAGCTAACTGGAAAAACTAAGTACCAGAAATCAAACGGAAAACAAAATAAAATTAAATATATATAACAACCAGTAAATCTTACAAATTAGGTTGCAATAAAATAATCTCCCAAAATAGCTGCAGATCTACATTCAAATCATAAAATCTCTCAAAATAAGGACTAGCAGTTGCCTGAAATTTGTTTAAAACTACGGTCAAAATAACCCAATAGATTGTTTTGATATATGCTCTTGTAATGTTAGGTACAGATAATACAGCAGCTTAATTTTTTTTAATATAATCGATCAATGCATACTATTTATGCAAGATATATTACTGTATTCAGCGGCGGCTCACACAAATTGGTCCGACCAAAATAGTTCCATCATGATAAGTAGATACAACATTATTGTTCATGATAAGAGTAAAGTTGTGTATGTCATACGTTAAAGAAATCAAAAATAACGTCAAAATATTATTAGAAAGTCACTTTCCCCTCGAAATGCAAATAAAAAATATCAATATTCCTACGCTCGCTCCCTCCTCAGCCTTTTTTTTTTAAACATGTTTGATAACAGAGAATATTTAGGTCATTCTTCGATTCATATTTTTTCACCGATGAATTGATAATACTATATCAACAATTGTATTAAGTACATGTTTGTTGTCCGTTAATTATCATAAAATTTCCTTTTAAAGAAAAAATTAATCATTCTGTGTGTGTGTATTATTAAATGACGGAATTTTCAATCCCTGGCTGGATTCTGCTCGTGTGTACACTTTGTAAACATGATAAACTGTAGGGTATAAAATGTGTAGCAAAACGAGAACTGGGTCGGAGATTCGGGTTCGTGTTGAAGTTCAGCATACCATTTTATATAGAACTTGAATAATGTAAGTAATTTCTGCGACGAATACATTAGTATATTTCAGTAATTTTCAAAACAAAAAAGGTTTTCAGTTTAGAATTTTCCGATCCGGTCCTGATTTTCCTAACCCGGCCATTTTAAACACAAGTTGTTGCAGATGCAAATGTTAGAACAAACTATATTATATAGTTCAACAGGGATTGTATAATTTTTATTAATCAGAATTCGTATTCATATGATCTAATTAAGAAAAGAAAAGTTTTGTCTGCCATCGTAACTTCTCGGCAAAACAAAACGTGTTTCTCCGAGCTCACTGGATGCGTTTGACAGCTCCATCGCACGTGTGTAGATCAAGGCTAATGTTGGTCTTGCGGACACAGGTACATGTAGGGCTATGTGTACTGTTTGTTAGGAGACTGGGTGACCGTAATGCTATGGACTCACGAAATTTACACCAGTTCCATAATTAGACATTGCAGTTTTTTTTATTAACGTCATTATAAACACTGATAAACATATTAAATCTAAAAGTCGAATATCTTTGGATATGGGGTAACCCATATCTATTCTTGTCATATGTAACATAAGAAGAATGTTTCAGACCCATTGCACATTTTCATTAAAATTCTGTTTGTGAGATTATATTCAATTTTTCTTTTATAGATATTCAGGTATGTAATGTAAACAGTTGCAACGTTTTGTTTGACTACAATGTAGGAATAGAACTTGGTGAGTCTTTTAAATCCAAGGAATATTAGGCATTACGTAAAGCATGGCTAAGAACTATTAGGCTTAAGGCATTATTTATAATATGGCTCAGAACAATTAGGCATTATGACAACCTGGCTGAAAACTACTGGGCATTACTTACAACATGGCTTTATGTGGCTCAAACTACTGGGCATTACATGCAACATTGCTCAGAACAATTAGGCATGAACTACAATATATCTGAAAACTACTAGGAATAACTAACAACATGGCTCAACCTGGCTCAGAACTATTGGGCATTATTTACAACATGGCTCAGAGCAATTAGGCATTAATTACAATATGGCTGAAAACTACTATGCATTACGTACAACATGGCTCAACCTGGCTCAGAACTATTATTAGGCATTACTTACAACATGGCTTAGAATTATTAGGCATTACTTACAGCATGACTCAGAACTGTTAGGCATTTCAACTTGGGTCAAAACTATTAGGCATTAATGCCAACATTTTTCAGGCTGACATAGTATATATCTCAAGTTTGTGATGAATGTAAATAAAAAGGAGAATGAAGTACATTCCTTTTCCAGAGTAGTTTTGTTATAGTTATTTAAATGCATCCAATTTTCCTAGAGTTTAGTTCTTTGTATTCATGAAATATTACTATCTAATGTTTTGAAAGCCCCGATATTTATAAGGCAAGTGATAAAATCAGTTGCATATCATAATTTTATAGATTTACACTGAAATTCATCTTCCCAAATCAAGAGTTTCTGATCCGCTCCGCTTCACATAAACCCTTGACCGATTAGGCTAAGTTTGACGGGGTTTACTGTCACGCCATCTAGTGAGATTACGCATTCTGATCTCTACTGACCTCTGCTATTAGCCAATCAGAGTAAACGAATTTAACAGAGAATTCGAGATAATAGTGGTAATCGGTAATAAATTCAATATAACTCAACTCAAAAGCTAAAACAAACCTTTCACTGGGCTATTTAATGATAAAGACGTTATCCTTGGGACTAAAACTGGTGTGTTTTTCTGTTTACAATTTCGTTTCAGTTTAAATAAAACAATGATTTTGATTGGTTCATGCAAACCTCCAATCAGAGAAAGCATTTCTAACCCCGTCAAACTTAGACTATTCGGTCAAGGGTTTATGTGGAGCGGAACGGATCAGAAACTCTTGACTTGGGAAGATGACTGAAATTGGGCATCCTACTCATTATAGTTGACTTCAAGAAGGAAAGAGATCTAAATTTGGGGTCAGGGAACAATGATTCCTCAGGAAAAATGCCTTTCTCAAGTCTGTATTTGTTGGAGCTTTCTCGTCATTGATTCCATTTGCTAGCTATTCAATTGGACACAAAATGGTCATTGAAATATATAGTAATACAAAGGTGAAAATGAGGAAGGGGGGGGGGGCATCTTCATGTTAAACAACATAATGTATCAATTCATATTAATTCTTGAATGAAAAGTAAAATACAAAATACCTATATATAACCATAAACCATCCATTGCCTAAGACTGGAATTACTAGGATAGTTTGTTTTGATCCAATAAAGTGGAAATGAAAGGTTGGAAATTGCATTATGTAATCCAAGAAATGTCCCGAATGTTTTGTAATCATTTTAAATGAATATATTTTGGTTTTAAATAATTAAAGGAAAAAGAAATAGTCAAATCTCATTTTCTTAAACTTTTGGGATTAGGAAAAGCTTTCAGTAGAGATATTGGATGTTTGAGATGTAGGTAGACATGACCTTCCAGATCAGTTCAGGTTACTTGAGAAAACAGTGTTGGAAATACCAAGTTAAATTACAATTACTTCTAGAATGCAAGTTAACTTATAGGACATGCAACAGAATGTATGTTGCAAATAAAATATATGGTCTTATTTAAACTATTTCGTTATAAATATGTACACACAAGAAGTGACACAATTAGGCAAGTTCCTTAAATCCCTAACAATGTATCAATTAATTTTCGGAAGAGTTCTCACAGAAAGTTTATATGTTTTTGGATTTTTATACAGATTGCTCAACCTTAAATGTGCATTTGACTTCATTTTTAAGATGTTCGGGCTATTAAAGTTCCTCACAGGGTGCTTATATTTTGTAACTCTGTTCTTATTATGCGTACTTTAAAACTTAGGACTGTGCATTGTCCCTTGGGCTTGCATTTAAAACGAATTTCACTTGTTTTTAATCAAAATACTATTGAGAAGGATCAAGCACATATTGATAGCAGTACATGTAATACGTGTATTCAGGCTCATTGCATATAATAATAAACTAGAGGTACTGTGAGCAATGAGCTCACTAAATGATACCCCCGCCTCCCATATCGTTATAACTGATGACAAAGTACATGTTTTGCCGTAGCCGGGAAACCCAAAATATGTGTCAGATCCAAAAGTAAAATAGGAGGTCACAATGGCAATATGTAATAAAGATTTTGTGAAAGTTTCATTAGATTTCACTCAGTGGTATAAGAGGAGTTGCGGATAAGAGATGGGTACCCTAAAGCGTAACAGACGGACGGACGGACAGACAGCTAGACGGACAGACGTACAGACGGACGGAATTAACGATTACTATATACCCTCCCGCTTTTCAAGCGGGGGGTATAATAAATAAATAAAATAAAATATTTCCATTTGATCTAATTTATAATCAAACATCTAATTCTAGACTTTGCTTTGCATTTTTGGCTACACAGTGGAAGAATGTGGTCATATAGAGCTGTGCTCAGATGCACATACATGTATCACAGGCTTTAATAATATTTATTGAAAGAATCTTTGTAAGAGGGAAGGGACTTAGTCAATTAGCACATAAATAAGATTAGTCAAGTACACGAGTATTGCAAGCATGGGTAATGATATTGCAGCCAAAAAATCCTAATTTGAAAATGGCATCTATAAAGTGCCAAATATCTTCCTGGCAGCTTAACTGGTAAGTATGATATACAAATTGGAATACTAGTAAATTTGTTATATGTATCAGGTAATGTATTTTTTGTAGGAATATCATTAAACAAGACCAGTATGCTTCCAAGATGATAGTATTGTCTTTTACAGGCATTTGTAACCATCACTAAATAGTGTTGTACCTTCTTGTAATTGAATATGATTAAGAATTTCAAATTGCTCTGCTTAAATTGGCTAATTAGAGAGTAAATGTGTTGCTTTTGGAGATATAAAATTTGGTTTTGGTTTTTTCAAACAGCAGGTCATGGCTTTCCTAGCAATTTTTAAACAGGAATTATGATATAGGTAGTTCTCTTGAGTGAAACTCCCCCTATTTGGTTTTAAAAACCCCAGATCTTTAATTTTGATTAACTACAACCATTTACATCTAACTTGCCTTGAATTATGGAGAAACAAAAACAATGGTGGTAAAGAGCATTGCAAGGTTGCTCAAACATTCAGAAGGATTGATTGATTGTATACTGTTTAACGTCTCTCTCCAGAATATTTCAGAAGGAATTAATAGACAGGTAAGTTTCTACAAGACAAAGCTTTATTAGGCATTGAGGAATTAGGTGAGATACATTACATTTGGTAAGATTTGATTGCCTTATGTGTTGTAAAACCTTATCTAAATTAAGGGAAATTCAAAATACTTTATTCTAAGTCTGCTGAAGGATATGCACATCTAGGAATCAAGATGTGTGCAAGTATCTAGCTGGGAAGGGGGGTCTTGGCAGTATTGGTCGTGGAGCAGTTGACTTGCTTTGCTTCCCCCAATGTGTGGCGTGACTGCAAGCTGTGCCAACTTGCAGCCATGTGGCGTCTGCGCACACCAGTTCAACTGATAACTGAATGTTTGTGTGAAACTTGTAATAAACTGTCACCTTGTTGAAATGCTAATGCTAGTGTAAACTAAGCTAATAAGCTTACTCTTGGTGACAGTAATATATACTTTAGAACTGTACTACATCGTACAGGTTTGAAATATGAAAAATGTTGATATTTGAAGTTTGAGATGTTTGATCTATGAAGTTTGAGATATTAATGATATATGATATACAAGATTTGATAAAATAAGTTGATATGCTTGATATTTGGAATTTGAGATATGACTTATTGATTGATTGATTGATTTGAACAGTTTGTATGTGTGCTGACCCTCCGCAGTTAACCCGGGACGATTAGAAAAAGAAACACACATTGTTGATGTTTGAATTTGGTGGGTTCGCCGAATTGAAATGGAGGTCCACAATTTTGTATTGTGCCACGGCCAATACTCGCCACAATAAATAAACATAAATTTTATATTGAGTTTTGTGTCATTTTTCTCTGTATAAATAAAATCTTCAGATAGAAAATCTCCAACAGTGTTGACACCTATCTGATACCAATTTTCTATAAAAATATTCTTATTTTCGATCTTAATGTTTGAGTTGTACCAATATGGAATATTTCAAGCCTTAGTTTTTAGGTCCATGTCATGTTCTACCTTTTTCATAACATATTTCCAAGAACTAAAAACATCCAACCAAAAAGGATTATTCTTTGACATTATGACTGTTGAAATGTATTCATCTTCATAATCTAAAATTTGTTTTATAACATCATTTCCATTAATTGCCAGGAATACATCAAACCATGGTTTGATTCTTGCAGTCGACAGTTTTTTGACCCAAGTGCATTTCAAGGATTTCATAAAGTTGTCAATATTTACCATCTTTAAACCTCCAAACAGATTATCCTGAGTAATAATTGTTCTCTTAATCTTATCACATTTTGATTTTCATACAAATTCAAAGATATCGTTATTTAATTAGGAAATTTTGTCAATGCAAGGTGCAGGAAGAGAAATAAATAAATGATTCAGTTTTTGTAATATTAGAGTTTTAACAACAGTGACTCGACCAGTGGGAGCTAGTATTCGTCGATTCCACTGTTGAATCAATGATTTTACCTTAGGTAGAATTAAATTATAATTTGTGTCAGTTATTGTTTCTAAATCTACTGAAAAATTAATGCCTAGCAAGGAGAAGGTTGTTGACCCCAAATCTAACTTCCATCTAGGGTGGTGAAAAACTTGGTTTGAAAATTTTTTTGAACTAATCCAAAAAAATTTTGTTTCAGTACTGTTTATTTTCAACCCAGACAACCGCGAAAAAAAATCTTCAGTGTCAAGTTTTTTGGTGAACCATCAAGGGCAATCGAAGTGTCATCAGCATATTGGGAAATTTTATATTCTTTCACCTGAATAGGAATGCCTTTAATGTCTTTATTTTGTTTCAAAAGAATAGCAAGGATTTCTACGACGGCGTATTCGTACCATTTTAACAATGTAAAAATTTTTTTTAATCGTTTGAACGATTTAAGAAAACGTTTGTACGATTTAACAAATTGTTTGTACAATTTAATAAATCGTTTTTACAATTTCATAAATCGTTTGTACAATTTAATAAGTCGTTTGTACGATTTAATAAGTCGTTTGTACGATTTGATAAATTGTTTGTACAATTTAGTAAATCGTTTGTACAATTTGTTTGTTAAATCGTTTGTACAATTTAATAAGTCGTTTGTACGATTTAATAAATTGTTTGTACTATTAAGTAAATTGTTTGTACAATTTGATAAATCGTTTGTACAATTTAGTAAATCATTTGTACAATTTGATAAATTGTTTGTACAATTTAGTAAATCGTACAAACGATTTATTAAACCGTACAAACGATTTATTAAATCGTACAAACGATTTCCTAATGTGTACAAACGATTTATTAAATTGTACAAACGATTTTTAAAAAAAAAATTCTACATTGTTAAAATGGCACGAATACGCCGTCGTAGATTTTAGCACAAAGGAGAAATAAATAACATGAATAAGGAGCGACAGGATCTCCCTGTCTACAACCTCTCTGAATATGTATTTGTTCAGGGTTGTCCCAAAATTTCGCAGACTGAGCTCATATCTTTTAAAGAAATTAATGTATCTTTATAAAGGACAAGAAAGGGTAAGACCAGTATTTGGCCCCCGATTTTGGGTGTCTTTCAGAATGATCCAACAGTTTATCCATGAAAACCTGTTTTCCCCCCTGCCACAAAATGAGTGTTGGTTTTAAGTACAGGGGTCACAGTGAGGTCAGGAAATAGGTCAATTTTCGAAATTTCTCATTTTTATGCAAATTTTCATTAATTTTACAGCACTTTTGCTTTCGGAAAACATAGAGCACACGCTTGCCTATCTACCAAATTTACATATTTTATACACTGATATCAGATGCACTATATGTGTAAAAATCTCAGATAGGCAAGCCTGGGCTCTATGTTTTCCGAAGAGAAATGTATCCCAAATATGATGAAATTCCAACAGAATTGAGGAAATTCGGGAAAATGTCCTATTTCTGCACCCTCTAGTGGCTTCCATGTAAGCTTTGAATCAAAATTAGTGCTTGTCTTAAAGTTAGCATCATTTTAACTTCTTAACTACAAACCATCACAATTTTACCAGTGTTCTGATTTTTATATCAAATAAGGGGCACGATTTGGCTGTTACCCTACCTTGTCCTTTTCAGGGTAGATAAAGCGTGTTCTTGGCAGATAAATTACGAAGTTTTATCATGTTTACTTGAACACTTTTCGAGTAATTACATATAACGTGATATCGTTCTCTAACAACCGGAGCAATCTGCAACGTCAAAAAATACAAATGTCAACGGTTCAAACTTTTGGAGAAAATATTTCAATTACCAGAATCAAATTCTTAAAATCAAAGTACTCAGAAGTACAGAGAGCCGGGCTCATTTACAGAGTAGAATGGATTTCTTACATGAATCACGTTGATATTCTGACGAAAAAATTATTTGAAAACTATCAATACAAATTTATCATAAATGATAAGACACTGACAGTGAATTTTCAATCCTAATACCACGGTCCGATTTTGTCAGAATCAGAATTAATCTGGTGCCGCAGCTGAATGTAAACAAACAGGCCAGTCTGGTTCCCTCTCCTGCTTTACCTCGTATGTGTAGAGAACTACGGTAACACTGATTATCAAAAATCCTTACGCTAATGAACTATGTTCTTTGACTTATGAAGTTTTCAAGGTCATTACTACTAATGTTTATTTATATAGATAAAACTTCGTTTTATTTTTGTTGCTTTATTTAGCGTTTGAATTATCTCAAAAGCGGTTGAGAGTAAGAACTATATTTTTGCACGTAATTTTAAAATGGCGACTATGGGTTCAACATCCTGCCTTGAACAGGATCACATAAGCCGGCAATTGCTCTTTGAGCAATTAGCCCGGCTAATAAACGAAACAGTTATAGTTATTCATGTGAAATATTTTAATAGTTATAGTTATTCATGTGAAATATTTTAATAACTATATATGATATGATCAAACATTAAAATATGTAAACAAAGTATATATAAACAAAGGTATGAAATAATAATAATTTGAAAACGCTACATTTCTTCGGCTTTACGTCTATTTTCTCTAATGGAGTTGCACAATGGAACGCTTGCCCATTTCTTAGCCCTGTCTTTTATTTTAGTTACTGTTATTCACATATACAAAGAGAAACCGTTTTAGTCATTTTAAGTACTAAGGACGAGAAAAAATTTCCTAGTCTACTAAACATTTATGACTGGTACATTTCTGTAAGAGTGAATTCAGGATCAAAACACTTGATTATAGTCCAGTGCGCCGCCAGTGCCAACGCAGCCGCCATTTTTCAAAAAGTCGGATTTGAACCCCATGTATATAAAACGTTATAAAATTCATAATTATCAAAGCAGAAACACCAAAATTTGAGGAAAAATAGTTAATAAAGCAGTATTGAGAATTTTCGTTTCCTTTCAAAAAATACAGGGTGGTAATTACTTTTCCATAGGATTTTAAATATAATATTAATACCAAATTTTAATTGCAACTTTGGAGTATTGCGCTGCCTTTCCACACCCGACAATGAAATGTGTCTTTTAAAATGGAATAATTTGTGTAGTTACTCCATATTTTTGTCCATAAATTTATTTGATAGTGTTGGTTTAATCTATATACCAAGTTTCATTAATGTATGACATGGGGTTCCTACAAAACAACGCTTGTCCTCGGACTTTTGGGACAACCCTCGTAGATGTCCACATTGCAGAACAGATGCTTTAAAATTTGTATTCAAAATTTTGATCCAATCAATGAATTCATTTCCAAATCCAAAATAATTCAGTACTTTGTATAAAAAAAAAAAAAAAAAAAAAAAAGACCATGATATTCAGTCAAAGGCTTTCTCAAAATCAATAAGAACTAAGAGACCTGATATATTTTTCGACTTAGTATATGACATAAGATCATAAATAAATCGTGTATTTCCCCTATATATCTACCTTTGATAAAACCAGATTGTGTATCTGAAATAAGGGAATCTAAGGTAGTCTTTAACTTAGGAACCCAGATATAAGTTTATATACATCACATTCAATAAAGTTATTGGTCGCATAGGATCTTAAAGGGAGATCAATGGAATTCAACATTCTGATACAGAAGTACTGAGAACAAAAATTCCTTATCTAATCAAAGAGCATCTAGGTCAAACATCCATAGAAATGCCGGAGAGGTCAAAGCCAAATGGAAAGCCACGAACCATCACTGTAAGGCTCATGAGAATTGAATATAAAGACGAAATATTGAAACAACAAAAGGCGAAGAAGGAGGGTGGCGAGGAACTACCGTTCTACATCACACCACTATCACCCCCGCAGGCGAACGAAACCCGTAAAAACTAGTCGAACTAAATACTAGTAACAAATACTGGCAGGAAAACGTTTAAACTCGTATCATTGGAGATAAGCTCGTTTTCCCAAACGGAACTGTTTACAAGTACAAGGTTTCAACTCCAAACGCATAGGAACTTCTACAGATGGACAGTAAGGAGATCGAGAAAATTGAATGAATTTCGACCAAAAGATCAGACACTCACTCAGATTGGGGAAATCAATTCAGTGCGGCGGCGGTTGATGTTAACACTTTCGCCAAGGTGAGAAATGTTTTATTTCTTAGAACGTAGGTAAAGAAATAAATGTTTGAAAACTAATGGATGATTTTTCCATTTTAGTCGTGAACCAGATCCATCATTCCTGGAGACAATTCTTCAAACTCTTGGTTTACAAAAAGTCCCCGAACCTGTGTGTTCAACGTCCTATGAAGTCATACTGGTATGGTTTCTCTATTTTATTCCGATATGATAATTTAAGGACATTTTCTACACCAGTGCAAAATGTTTTTGGACATTGAAATTTTATTTATATAAAAATGTTAATATTGAGCTTATTTCAATTTATTTTCACTATATGGTACATGTCATTTACCAACAGAAAAAATATTCAAACACAACAATATAATAGTCAAGTGAATAGAAATCGCTTTTATAATGATTTCATTCTACTTATTTTGGACTTTAAAATTTTAAGAGTACTTGAATTGATTACAAATTTAGTTGATTACAAATTTAGTTATCTAGATAGTTTTCGATCGCCTGAATTTAGCAAGAGTTACTTACCGTTGACCACCATATTGGAGGTAGACTTGGTGATTTTTCCTCCCTTTGTCTAACCTAATTTATGAGAATATACGCTAGAAGAAATATTTGTTGGAAAATCTTTATGCATTTTTTGTAATAAAGGAGACCTTTAAAAAGTTATATACCTCAGAAAAATAATAATTTCTAATTCAAAATAGCAAATTATTTATATAAAGATTAAAAATTGGTTAAACAATGAAAGCATTTGGACCCCCAATATGGCGGCCAACGTCAAATAACTCTTGCTAAATTCTGGCTGATCGAAAACTATCTATACCTAAACTATAAAATTATTTTCTACTAGTATTTTTAATAGTATTGAGATCTAAGGGCATATCACATTAACTTCTGAAAAATACCATTGAATCAGAACTCTTTAGTGTGCAGCGTAGAGAGGGTTCTTAAAAGGGGGCCTGGACACAGATTTAACTCATTTTTTATAAGCCAATTTTAATGCTTACAATTCCTACCTAAGGCATCATCATTTGATTAGGAAAAATTTTGAACATCATTTGTTGATGAACAAACAAGATACAGAACTTAAAGTTCTTCATGATGTAAACAAGGTTCGTGCCTTTTTTCTACATATAGAGAATATCATATTAATAACAAAATAAAATAAAATTTAGCAAATCAAAAGTAACTGTCGAATAGTATTTAAAATAAATTCTTATTTGAATTTATCTTCTCTGAATAAACATATATTAGTATATTAACCTGTGTAAACAAACACATGACACTAGCCTTGTTTGCATAACAAAGGTTTGAAACTTTAAATCTGTCTAGTATCTGGACGACTGGCGTTCAAATTTTTTATGATCATTAGAAAGACCGTACTTAAGTATTTGTAAAATTGGAAAAATAAATTTTGAAATTTTTGGCTGAAAATGTGTCCATGCCCCTTTAAGCTTATATCTTTTTTTCAGTACACATGTCACCGAAACCGTATTTCATATATTCTTATACTTATTGCCGAGAATGTATAATATTAAAGGAAAGAAATTTTACATAGAAAACTTACAAAAATATCAATTTTTAACATTTCTGTGGTAGTTATACCATATACTATTTATATGAATATTTTCTAAATCGTGGCTTTGTTTCAGGTTGTTGTCAGATGGATTGTCCTGCAGATAATTGCTGTAGTTTTCTACAGAAAGAAGAGTGTTGTGAAGGTAAGTTTTTATCAAAATATTTTAGGATATAATGCGTGTGTGCTAAATTTTTCTAATACTAACTGTTAAAGGGAAATGTTATACATGTATATAACGGCATGATCCAAACAGAAAAACCTGACATTAATTACGGAGCACTTTTTGGCTAAAACCTTTAGGTTTCAATCT
Source organism: Saccostrea cuccullata (assembly GCF_032062105.1). Lineage (NCBI taxonomy): Eukaryota > Metazoa > Mollusca > Bivalvia > Ostreida > Ostreidae > Saccostrea > Saccostrea cuccullata. The sequence continues at coordinate 34,588 of NW_026935499.1, forward strand.
CTGCAATTTCTATACGTAGTTACAAATTCATTTATTTTCTTGATATCTAAAGTGTTACGCTCTTAAAAGAGATTTAAAGAGGCTGGGTGGTTGTGGCCATTCATATACTATTTTGATCTCCATTAGAAGAAGAGCTTCATATAAAGATATAATAAAATGAACAAATTTTAAAGCTAAAATTTACAATTTTTTAGTTGACAGCTTAAGATATCATATCCCAAAAATAAATTTATATCTGGTGGTTAATGAAATATAATTTGTTGACCCCCTAGCCCCCTTAAGAGTTGTCTTTGTAGCGCACTTAGTTAAATGATCAATTTATTGATGGCAGGACAAAATGGTTCAGAGTGTACAAAATTTCATATCTGATACAAGTGTTGTTCCGTTGCATCGCCATTTGATGCCATTTGAGCCGCTGAACATGTAAGGGCCAGTGTTTCAGAGGGAATAATTTTCTTCAGTGAAGTTGCATCTGTAGACATTGGCAATGTGGAAAAGAATGCGATCGAAAAGTCAAGTGTTACAGAGGGTACAGTTTTCTTCAACGAAACATTGGCAATTTGGAAAAGAATGCAATCGAAAGTGTTTCAGGGGGAAGGATTTTCTTCAATGAAATTGAACCTAAAGGCATTGGCAGTGTGGAGAAGAATGCAACCGAAAGAACAAGTGTTTCAGAGGGAATAATTTTCTCGAACGAAATTGAATCTGTAGGCATTGGTAATATAGAGGAGAAAGTGATTGAAGATTTCTCCTCTTCGTCTGATGACAAGACAGGGTACGCCTCTGATGATTGCAATACTGATACAGTACTGATTCGGAAGTTGAATCTTTATGCTTAGAATCGGAGAGAGAAACTTCAAATGCATCTGTTAGCAACATCATCACTGAGCATGATTCAGAAGAATCATCAGAGAAAGATTTAAACTTCATCCAAGAAAAAGATCATCCAACTGTGTGGATTCAGACTGCAAACACAAAAGATGATGTGGAAGACATAAAAGATGAAGTATTGAATCCATCAGTTGCATTAGAGCAAAACGCCAATGTCTCGAGACGAGACACAGATGAAAATTTCGAGGATAATGTTGATAATGTGGAATATACTTTAGATTTTGCCGAGGAGACTACGGAGTCCAATGACGAGGCCCTATGGATTCCAACGAAGATTAGTGCAGATGAGGATAGTCTAAATCGAAATGATAAGCCTGAATGGAGCCAAACTGATTTGCATTGTTTGGATGTCGGATTTGTCAAAGAACACAGGGATAACTTAACGGAGAGCGGGGAGGAAGAAGCCATACGACTCGAAACTGTCAGCATATTGCAAAAATTAGAGGAAACGAGTCACAATCTGTCTTGTCAGAATCCGACGCAGAACAAACTGTCAGCTGTACACATGGAGGAAGATGGACCTCGAAGTTTTCATCTCATGGAATGAGAAGTGAATCTGATTTTGGATACCATCCGATCTATCTGAGAATGAAATTGCTCAGGCGTCAGGAGGCTGTGGAAGTGAAACAGATCCAGAGCTGGAAGCTGTTTGGCTGTTTTCTCTTGAAGTTGACACTAACACACATTCGTCCTAAACACCCAAGAAATATGTGGATGTATGCAGACCCTCGATTCATGAAGATTTTTTCGACTATAAAGGATATGGAATAGAAAACAATGATACTAATTATGGAGATGAGTTACAGCTATCATCAATATCCTCTGAGAGTGAATCGAAATGCTCTGAATCCTCCTATTTCGGTGTCAATGCCAACATGAAAGAATCTTGGCGGCGAAATTTTACAGAGGATAACGATCGCAGTTATGAAAACTTGGTGCGTTATGAGAAATCGGATGCTTCTGAAGATGAAACTGATGTGTTAAACCAAGAACGAAGGCTTCCAACATTAGCTGATGATTTTGAAGATCACTCAAGTGCAGCATTTGAGAGCTCTTTTCAAACTGATCCAAATATAGATCTGTTTAAGAACGTTCCAAAATGCGTCGGATTTGGAAGTTACTTTGCTACATGGAGAATTAGAAATTGTGCAGCTTGTCGCAAACCTCCTAAGCATCCTAATATATGCTCAAATAAGAAGAAGAAACTTCGTTGTAAATAAGATATTTGGAATTCACAATTTTAGAATTCAACAAATTTGCCATGACCAAAAGCGTCGCAAACTGATTAAATATCAGTACATGTATTTTATATCAAAATGATTTATATGCATGAGATCAAATCCTTGCTCTCCAATGAAAGATATTTGTGATGCCTTTTGTTGAAGTTTCAATGAACACGTTTATATTTGAAAATTATGGTGTGCTTCTACTTAAACAATTTTGCACCTAAGTTTGTGAGATTAATATTATAGTGATTAATGCCTCTTGAGCCATCCGTTAATATGATCTTCCAAGTTCTACCTCATCTGTTGATGGTGTCACCTATTTGCAGATCCCAAGTTCATCTACCTTTATGTTGGAAAATATGGATATATAAATCTCCAATAGAAAAAGTTATACCCTCTTCCAAGGAAGTAATTAAGAAATGGAGATAGGTAAAAAAAATTCAATAAACTCTTGGGCAGAAATAAATGAAATTTGGATTGTGTAGATTCAAGTTTGTTTAAATCATGACTTACGGAGAAGGGTAGGGTCACTAATGATAATTTTTAGTTTTACATAAGAATACATTAGGGAGAAGTTTATAATCTTCTCATGAACAGCAAATCATGATTTGTCATATCAAGCTAGACTCTTGGTTTAGGATGCGACCACCAACGACAATCCAACTTTTACAGAGGAAAATCTTGAAAATTCATATCAGATATTGTAAAATCACAATCTTATTATATGAAATCATCCTCAAGTGGTGTAGACTAAATCGTTAATAGTTCTACAAACAAATCTTTATTGACAGTGCAAAGATACGAAGTATCGCGAGTAAGCAGATGGCTGTCGTATAATATGTAATTACATATAACCATTATTTATGATTCATTTTTTACCAATATTTTTTTTTTAAAAACTTACCACGTTTTTAAGTCCAAAAAATGAGTTGCTAGATTAAAGATTTTGATACAATCTTTAAAGAAATATAGCTTTTAAAAAAACTTTGCCGTATATCTGAAGTAGTAAACTGAAATACATGTACTAGGCTGAATTAGCCTTTTTAAACTGTGATATTCGAAACGAAAACTTATAATTTTTAAGGAAAAGTGAATAGAACTGACGTGTATTATTTTTCACAAATTGACACAGTCTTTTTCTTTCGCTAATAGATAGACCTACTATAAGAGAAAACATTTTTTTCACCTTAAAATGTCAGATCATTTATCATTTCGTAAACAGTGTCCTCCGCCTTATTAATTAGAAAATGTTGCTTTCGTGCATCAGTAAGCAGACACGTAGCACTTGGAGGGGGATGGGGCACTTCTTTCCAAACTTTATATATATCTGTATTATTGTAAAAGGGTTACATCCCCCCAACACACACACAAACACAATTTTTGTTGCAGTAAAGTCAAATAAGGATGATGTACCAGTCTTTTTTCTGGTGTATGAATAAAAGAAGTAAAGCCACGAAGGTGCATAATCGGCCTATACTTTTCAGGAAAATTTAACTGAGGTAAACCAGAAAAATAATGGAATAAATATTATCTACTAGTATCAAACTTAAAATGTTTACGTCACATTCTTTATTTGATGACGTCATATTTGTACAGTAAACGTCTAAACACGTGCACTTTGCTAATTTTTAGCAAAATTTAACGTTTTTCACATCTTTAATTCAAAATTTGACCCTGGCCACACCCTACAAACAAAATAAAATTTATGTAATTAGAAAGAGGATGTAAAAATTAATACATAAGGCATATTTTTATTTTGTTTGTCGGGTGTGGCCACATAGAAAACTTAACTTTTCCTTCCATGCGACTTTTTTGTACCCTCGGTTCTGACCCTATAGAATTTCGCTTGACATACATGTAGCTGATCAAAATTCATTCCATCGATCATGATAAAATATTTAAAATATAATGTGTCCTTTGTGTGCATTTGTGTTTCCAACTCGATCCCGGTTCCGACAAAACCCTTCTCGTCGCCATGGTGACAATGTACGGGAGGTAACTCGTGAACCCCATAGATCGAAAGCCTACACAGATCCGACGTGTCAATCGAAATTAAATTAGTTAAAATACTCAGTACCGCACCAATAGCGTACGAAAAATTAATTATTATCTGCTCCTTGAAACGAATGATTTTGATATCTATAGTGTATATGTAATATATATTTTTTATTTAGATCCTAGACTTTAGGAACATATTACGCATGGCAATAGGAACAGGGGGTGGGTGGGGGTAATTTGTCGATGTAAAGTATGCTACAGAAAACATGCTATTACAATTAACTCGTGCCCCCTAAATAAAAATACCTGATACTGGTTTGTATATATACAGTATATTTTTTTGCTCGTCAAGGGTTTTTGGTACTTGATAGTGCCCCAAACTGAAAATTCATATATTTTATTCTTTAAAAAAATCAATCCAGAATGAGATGACCCTACACATAAAAGTGCTTCGAGTTTAAAAACATATAATTAGTAGTCTTTGGAGACCAGCTCTTCAACAGTCGTTTGGAATATCGATGAACACTAATTGTGCTCCATTTTGCCGATCTTTTTTCGGTTTCTAGAAACCAGAATTAACCCCCCAAAAATATAGATGATAATTTTGATTTGACCTTCAACATTGTTCAATTGATTAACAATATTTACTTTCATTCACATGTTGACTCAATATATCCAAGCGTTCTTAAAATAAAAGACACCATACAGTCTGCTATAATCTGCTATTTTGTTTCAATGTTTTGCTGACTTTGGACGATAAAGACCAACTTACAACTAAACTGTAACAACAAAAAAAAAAAAAAATAAAAAAAAAAAATAAAAAAAAATAAAAAAAACGAGATGGCTTCAGTATTTTTATGTCATTCTCTTTCGGTATTAAAAAGTGTTATGTCCTCCCAACTTATGCAATACCCAATGGAATGCTCTGACAATAACACATAGGTTGAAATTACACAGATTACAAGAACCTTGTTTTCAGTTAACATTTCATTTATTCTATGGACTTTATAATGACCATATAAGGAAAAATAACCTATCAAGCGTTAGTATTTTGACTGACTTCAAACCTTATATTAGGCCTATATTTTTACTGATACTAGTTGACTTTGGAAAGTATTTCTCATCATAGAAAGTATAAAAATTATTCTTTATAAGTTTAGTGTAATTATCGGTATTTAATTATTTTTGTAAGATTCTAAAATACGCGCTGAAATTGTTTTATGCTGCACTATTTCTAATTTATGTATCAATTGGAACTTAAAAATAAAACTCACAAATCAATAAAAGGATATATAAATAGGGATGTCCTGTTTTTTAAATGTTATTCAAAACCCATTTTTCCATTTAGAACACAGGAAATCCGATAAAACTCCATATAGTGTCAATTCTCCGGGACTACTTTCGTGCCCTACGAATAATCGAGTTGTAGCGTAACGTAATACTTAACTTAACTGTCTGGAGCTTGGAAATCCGATGGAAAAGATAATTCAAACATAAAGTACAGATAGGTCAAAGGGGGGGGGGGTAATAAAAGGCATATAGATTTATATCAGTAATATCTTTTTATAAATCCGACTGTCTTGATATATTCGCTATAAGTAAAGTTTTGGGAGCATTATGAAAAAGGACCAATCAACGACTGGCCTGGTGTCACGCGTTCCTTAAGGCGACACTGATAATGAGCCACATAATCATAACAGCTTTATAATGGTCCATCTTTGAAGTCCCTCGGGGTCATCCGCTATAGTCTAGACCTACAACCTCAGAACAGCTGAAAAATCTCAAACACGTCTTTTTTCACGAGTTAAGGTTTTACCTTTATAAAGTACAATAAAACTGTATCACCTTTCTCATCTCTTTGTTAAAACAAATACCTAGGAATGTGAAGAAACAAATCTGGAACGACACCTTAATGCTTGCAGTTTTTAGGGAACAAAGATGTTTTTATGCCATTCATGTGCCGAGGGGGAAAGGCATATACCCGTGCTCAATAAAACATACAAGGAAACAATTTTATTCAGGCTATACTATACTTCTTAGCATGTACTTGGGAGGCTCGGAAGAACACCCCCCCCCTTTCTAAAAAAAAAAGTTGGGCACCAGCCGCACTCATTCTGCAGATCAATCATGCTCTTATGAAAATTCATCATTTGATCTAGAGCCATTCTTCTTTTTCTAAGCTCTACTGCTTTTCAACTACATTTCCACAGCAACAGTCCGCATGTCTTAGTTTCGCATTTACAACGCTGTAAAGGCTAAGCATAGCGACACATATTGCACATTATTTTATTCAGCAAGCATTTTGCTACATTTCATGTATCCCATATTCTTTTAATTTTTCTATGTAAAATATCGCATCAAACGAGTTTTTTTTTTCAAATAGAAAAAGGAATTTGACGGGTCTTTATGGGATCTGTCTCCTGCCACCTTAATTCTATCAATACTTATTAATGCAAGTAAAGGTGTTTCATTTTGTAGATTTTTTTACCAGTTAGTAATAATAGTATACATGTTATAATGAGAAAATTTCTGGTACATGTAGAGCATCTCTGAAGAAGTAGATGTAGTTGGTTATAAACCATTACTTTCAAAATTAGTTTGGCTTAAAGTTAACAATTTGATTAAATAATAAAGCTTAAATAATTTGATTTTTATATAAAAAATAATACATACCCTTTTCCATATCACATCCTGTATCAGCCCGAGACACTAATATCAGCCCGAGGGCTGATACAGGGTGTGATGTGGAAAAAGGTATGTTTTATGTTTTTTTACATACTTAGTTATAAAATACAGTACACATTAATTAAGTTAAGAAGAAAATAAGTCAATAATCATTCACGGACTTCGAACATGTACACAGTTTATTGTCTCATACGGTTTGTGTTTGTTTCTACTTCTATTTCAAATGTACCCGATCCGTAATTTGAAAATATAATCTTTTATTTGTCAATTAGATTATCCTTACATTCAAAAAGTTAAAATGAAGAAGTTATGTAAACCCAAAATATGTGTATGATCACAAGTACTGTTTTTTGAGGTTTAATTTTCTAGGGGTGTAATATTGATCCGTACCAGTCCCTGCAAATCCATATCAGCCCTGCAGGGCTGATACGGCTAATGTGACGTCAGACATATCGCATATGCAAAATTCAGGTATTAATTACTAAGTATGACTGTAATAAATAATATTATACAGTGTTTAATTTTATATCTCAGATATGAATTTTCGGTATCATGGGGAAAGTTTTAAATAATTTTTCTCCATTGTACTTTTCAAATTTTCGTTGTGCTTCAATATCTCAAAAACCAACAGAAAATGTTGTTTTTTATTTATTTTATGAATGGATTTTGGTACAACAACCACAGGTATTTGGTAAAATAAGCGGGAGATATCTCGTATACGAAACAAGTGTCTATGGCAACAACACCTCCATTTAAAACAAATCTCAGGACAACAGCTTAAAGATAAAAGGTCTCATTCACAAGTTCCAACAATTTCCCTTCCTACTTTCTATTAAGTTCTCATTAGAAAAACAAAACAAATGGTGCAAACAATAGATGCAATATTTTCTTCAAAAATATTTTGTCATGGGAAGAAAATGAACGGATGGAGTGCATTTGAATCCGATTTTAGAAGGAATGCCGGCTTCATCAAGCTTTTCCGCAGAATATCACTCTTCAACTGTGTCGTTTCACAAACTGCTGAATTTTTGTAACATGGATACAACATTCCAGGAGAATTTGGCCGCTGTTGATTGTGATGTATATCGCTGACAATGTCCGATATCAAGGTGAAGTTCTTGTGCCATCGATAAAATCCCCACGTAGAATATCGGCATTTCATCGATACCTATCTGGGTCATGGCGGGAAATTCCTTCAACTGGAACCGAGGTCGTTGGTTGGGTTTCACGATTCCGTCTACTGAATACATATTGGTTATGCAAAGTACATATGGCGATTTCCCTGTTTGGGGCTCTTTGTTGATTTCTTGGGCAACTTCCGTTGACATGTATTCAAGTGGATAGCCTGAAATTAACATGTTGTTAATGTCGTCTGTACACTGTTTTGCTAAATACCAGAAATGTTCCTGCAAGTTCCCGCCAAGCGGTAGTTTTACTGTGAGGGGAAGGTGAACTGCAGCCACACCCGGGTAAGCTAGATACATGTTTTTGTTTTGGGTATATCTTCTCATATTCACCATAATTTCCACAGGAATGTTCAAAACCTTAACATCATTCGGAATCGATGCTTTTATCAACTGACAAAACGCAATACAAGAAGCAGCTATGCAAGCACCTGTAACTGTCACGTGATTTTGTTTACACTGATGAAGAAAGGTCTTTGACTTTGAAGATGGTAAATTGGACCTAATGGACTTCGTTGATTGCTGTCGGTTCCTCAGCTGCTCAATTTCATGATTGAAATGGACTTCGTATGCGCGGAGGGCGTCAATGTTTTTAACACTATCCTCACTACTGCACTCAGAAGAAATGAGCCTCCGGTTGGGATTTAATAGAGGGAGCAAGGATTCTATGGCTGGTAGCATCTCAATTTCTTTAACAAAGCGCGAGTCAATTGAGTGTTTCTGAACCATATCCAAGAATTCAATGAAATCTGCAAACAATGTTCTAAGATAAATCCCATCAGCTAAACTATGGTGAAAGCAGAACACGAATGAAAACTCGAAATTGTGCTCACTCGACTTTACCGTGTCAGCTTTGCGCTGCTCCTTTTCATTGTTGACAATAGTCAGTCGCCATAATGGGCCATCCTTAACTGCGAAGGACCTACACGATTCTTCGTGTAAGAGTTCTTCCTTATCACAGTTATAAGAAATTTGAATATCGAGTTTAACTGGGTCCATTTCAACAAACTTAAAGTCTGGGTACTCTTCTCCAGTTTCTTTGATTGTCATTCGAAGCATCGGATGTCTTTTCAACAAACACACCATAGCTTCACTGACTTCTTCCAATTCCACGGGTCTTTTACACAGAAGGGTAGCCATTTGTGCGTAGATGTCCACACCTCTGGTGTAAAACACGTGGTACATCGTCTCCAGCGGTCCGAGCTTCCTCTCGTGTCGCATCCCTAGGCAGTCGTTGAAAAACAGTGGTCCGGGGTCCATAACCCTAAGTGCTTAATAAAAAAAGTTAAAGGTTAAACACGTCGGCTATAATTATTAAAATGCCAATTTACATCTTCGGATTAAAGTTTATTACTTATTAATCTCCATCGTGAAATTGAAATTTCACACTCCAGTTAGGTAATGGGATGAGAAGAAATTTGAGAAAATTAGTTTTAAACTTTATTTCCTTAGTAAACATTCCTTGTCGTTCATATATCTAAAAAAAAAATATTTCCGCATTGTATAGGATATAGAAAATACAGTGTAGCCTTCCCCAGTGACATACTTAAATAAAAAAAATCTGCATTTAGTTTAAAAGATCAAGAAAGATTGTAAATTACTATCTTTTCCCCTTTAGCCAAAACATCATACGTAACCGGTCTTAGGTTTGTCAACAGATATATGTTTTGCACAATTTTTTTTCTCCAAAGGCCCTCTCTTACCTGCCTCAGAACATTATTATAGTCGGATAACTGGGTCAAAAATGCAACAAATGCACTAATTAATGCATCGCTAAGTACGTTTGAAAAATGCGGATATATGAGTGAATTGAGGTTTTTGGTGTTTTGACGCAACTCTAGAAGGTGCGCCAGCGGATCTAAAGAAGGAAGGGATGGAGACAGTTTCGTGGCCCAAAAATCTAAGTTTCTTCTTGGTATTTGTTTATCAAAATCGGTCACATCATTAAATTTCTATTTCGATTTTAAAGAAAAGTTTATGAAATATATTTTAAAAATTCTACAATAAAATGAATCCAAGCTATCGCTTTAGTTTATAAATTGACAAACTATATTAAGTTAAAATAGAAAAATAAGAAAAGTTTTTTTTTCGGAATCCATCATAAATGGTTACTTTTGATGGTAAATGTCATCATATTCTAACGTTGTCCTTGGCCTTAGAAGACGGTTTTAATGCTATCATTTAAAACACCCACAAACTAAAAAAAATGCGTCTAATAAATAAGTTCGTCTTTGCAAAGGAGCTCTGCGGGTAAAATTTCTGAATTGTTATCCATGCACTGAAATACTTGTATTCCTTATCCTAGAAACCAAGGACTTTTGCTTTATACAGTAGTTGACTAGACAGTTTCCTCCCTAATGATGGCGAAAGGGGAGATAACCCCAGGTTAGATAACTTTGTTCAACCTTATATTATATACTATAGTAGTTCCAAATGAAAAGCACATATACTTTTTTTTTCTTTTGGGGGGGGGGGGGAACACAATGCAACAAATGAATGTAAGAAATTACCTTAGCATCAGGTCCGACTGCAATATGATAATGACAAAAGAAGTTCACTCTTTATATATAAGTGTGAATCTTTATTTATAACTATGAAAACATTAACGAACTTTGAAAGCATTATAATATTACGCCATATTGTCTATTTTTAAAACAATAATTGTAAGAGCATGTATCGTAGGCGTGGGGAATAAGTAGTCTCTATATGGATATTGATTAAGGAGAATGGATTAACGAGAACATTATCATAAAGTCATTATTTCATGTATACCTTGGGTATATAAGTCGTGTATAATTACGTGGCCTCAAAAAGAAATGGATAAGTAAATAAAACTTTAAAACTGAAAAACGCGTGACCTACATACATGTAAATTAATTAAATGTAGGTGTTTAAATCGTGTGAAAATATTAAATGCTTCTTTTTGGAAGAATAAATAAATCCCTTTAAAACTGATGTTTTACATTACATATGTATATAATATTACTCTTTTTACATTTCTGACTGCGATTTTTTATGTTTTAATTTATTTTGCATTATTACTTAAATATTATCTTTTTTTTTTACACAAATATGAATTTAAAAAAAAATACATCATCCTACCTTTCCTTGAGTATCAATTTCAAATAACAAAAGGATAACCGTTAGACCAGTTTATATATATAAGACTTACCCCTAGACAAGATTGTATCTATCGAATTGAAATACAACGATGGTTCGCTGACGACACAGGTATATTCTGGTAATTAAAATACAATTACTTCCGCATAAAACCAATTGTTATCTATGTTAAAATTTACTAGATTGTCTTGAAATTCGCCGAGAAGTGAATATGCTGAAAGGATTAACAATGTTTTATATGACTAACATACAGAACGACCATTTCGCAAAGTTAGTTGTGGCAATTTAGATTTCCGGTCTGCCATTTGATTGGGAGTGGATGAGTGAACTGGTACCTTGTTGCGATTTGCTTTTTTCAGGATGATAATAATAGCACATGATGAAAAAATAAGCTTTCCATCATAAAATTGAAAGCACATCAGCTGATCAAGGAAAAATATAATTGGAAAACCCCTGATTTCACATGTGCCAATTGTCAGTGCAAAAGGAGTCATAAACTTTCAAATGTTTTGTACCACATTGTGACTTGGTAAAGAAAATGAAAGAAATGAAGAGTTTGATTTAGTCTGAAAACGGTAATCATATTTCATGCACGTGACGCTTAAGGATGCTAAAGTACTTGTACGTACTGCGTTATCTTTCATCGAATTTTTTATTCAAACGAATTGAAGTTAATGCATGTATCTATACAATCTTTTCAGGATTGACATATAATTTGAAAACAAGGAATTCTATTTTTTTTAAGCTTGAATTTCATATATATGCACCGTACAGTTTATATATCAAAATAATGAGTACAAAAAATATGAGGCCAAATTAAAAAAAAAATTAAAAATGTAAAAATACAAAATTATTGAATTACGGAGTGATATGACAATGGCAAAACAGTTTAAAAACGACAGATAAAGTTCAAAATGTCATCAAGTACGAACTCATCAGCCATGCACAACAACTGACAATCAATAATAGTGTGGACAAAAATAGGAACACAATGATAGGGTGCTTGTAAAATTGTTAGTTTGTTAGATTTCAGTAAATTTAATGATTTTTAAAAAAAAAAAAATTTCAGAAATTGAGGCCCGGTTAAATTACTTTCATACCTATGATATAGGTCCCTGCAAAGTATACATTTCATATCATCACCATCATCATCATTTCATAATAGCAAAAAAAGCTTTGTACGCTACATGTATTAATTATACACTTGTCAAACGTTTATGTACAGTTGTTAGATATAACATTCCATGGTAGTGATGGGGAATGTTTTTAATCGTGTGGAAAAAAACATCTCTGTGTTTAGATTAAAAAAAAAAAAAAAAAAAAATCTGCAGAAAATTTTCCTTATACATGTACAAAGGACAGACCCCCCCTTTCTGTAAGTCCGTGTATTAGATACCTTTGTATTAGTAATAAATTAATGCACCACATATTGAGTTATAAATAAATGCTAAGTAGAAGATAAGAGGCTCATGTGTATTTTTTAATGACTGCTTCATTAGATTTAGAACTCAATTGTTTAAACGGAATTTCCCACGGGATAAGGCATGTAACATGACACTGAGATGACAATATCTCATGACAGGCATATGCATAAAAATAATGCTGTTATAATCTTTTGAGTATTTTATTATAGAAGATAAACAATGCAATTAAATTTATTCATTAATTTATTCATAAATATCGCTTTGTTTTTTTCAAATATTAGATATCGCACTATGTGCGATGTTAAAACAGTTTGTTAAAAATGCAAGTGTGACCGTATCTAAAACCACGACCATTCCTCCTACATCAGACAACTTCAAAATTTACATCATTCATTGACAATCATTCTTTACGTATATGATACGTTTTTGCTGATAGATTTATCATTGAAATGTGCATAATGATAGCAAAACAATTATAAATCCTTGGCTATTTTAAAAGGAGGATGCCGTAAAATATGATGTTTGCTTCTTTTATCCCTGACAGAAATGGAGCATCCAAATACAACATGTACAATAATTTTGACAAACGGTTTATAATAACATGTATCAAAATGAACAAAGTTGCTAACAAGTAAAGATAATTTCAATTCTTGACCAAGAAATACATACATTAGTCATGTTATCATTAACAACTGCAAATTGTGAATGTATAAAGTGGAAAACAACTTTAATGAAGTCTTATACTCGTTTAATTGAACATTTCATGTTAAATCTAAACCAGTTTGTAATAACGAAGAGACATATGATCATCAGATTATTTTTCTCAAGCTTAGTATTGATACAAATTACGTTATAAAGTTCAACAGTTTTGTTAGTCGAACTGAATAGTACACATTTACAGCTGTATTGTGTGGTTTATTATTTTAATTTCATCATTGATAACATTTAATATAAGAGTGTATATGTACCCAATTCAGTTGATTCTCTCTCTCTATCTCTCTCTCTCTCAAGGGCCTTTTTAAAAACATATTAACAATTCATTATTATTATTATTTTCTTATTATTAATATTATTATTATTATTTATTTTACAATTTTTATAATCAGTTGATTCTCTCTCTCTCTCTCTCTCTCTCTCTCTCTCTCTCTCTCTCTCTCTCTCTCTCTCTCTCTCTCTCTCTCTCTCTCTCTCTCTCTCTCTCTCTCTCTCTCAAGGGCCTATTCTCCCATTCTCTCTCTCCCTTTTTTAACTTGGCATTAGTGTCACACTTTGCAAAGATGACAGTAAAGTGCGAAATGAAAGTCTCCAAGTTATTTGTTACGGCTCCTTAGGGTTTCGACAAAGGGACCTAGAAAAGCGCAAAATTAGCTAGAAAATATTTTTATGGACGTTCTTACGTTTAAATAGGGTTTAGAACATAGATTTCCTTTCAGCTAAAAATCTAAATGCAGAATTTATGAAGTAATTGTACAAACACAGAAGAATGATTTTCTAAAGTATTTTCAATGAACTTGCAATCTATTATCATATTAACCGACCGACCTTTTTTTTTTAAAATCTAGACAAGAGCAACACATTGACGAGTCATACCTGTAGAAGAAAGAAAAGCTGACTTCATTGTTTTTTTTTCAAGAGTGACCTTGTTGGAAAAATACATTGCACTTTGTCTTTCTTTTACATTCCTTCAAAAAGGTTGCGTTTTGAAATGAAATTTTGATTTTTATCTTGTGTTTAACATCTTGCAATTAAGAGAAAGCAAAAGGTTTATTTTTTTAAAAATCGTCCTATAATGGTCTTTTATATTTGTTTCAATTTAGTGTCTTGTTTTTAAACCATAGTGAAGCCTATACTTATTAAGTATCTTATAAATATTCCTGGTATTTAATTATAAAACGTATAAAATAACCTTGAAAGTGCTTCTGGTCGATTTATTTAAAAAGTAACGCATTTTAAGTTGGCATTTCTTACCTTAAATGTTTTTGGATTGAAATTATCATTTAATAATCATTGAAAATACACTTAAAAGATCTAGACACTGTTAAGATGTAAAATTCTGCTTTGTAGTTCAATAAATCGAAACAAACCAAAAGTTACTGCTGGAGTACTGTATAGTGGGCGGAATTTGGAGCCTCAGAGGTTTGTTTGTTTGTTTTTATTTTATTTTTTTTTATTTCGTCATTTGACTTTTTATTTAGAATTATTTGTTTCCTTTTTATGAAACAATCGTGATCGTTAAAGTGTTTATCGTAATACGCTATTTAAAAACATTTCACAATCGTTGTTTCACAGATATTTCTTTGAAGTGCGCAATATAATTTTTAAAAAGCTCTTCTTTTTAAAACAGATCGTGAAATTTTTTAAGGGATCAAACAGATTTAAAAAAAAAACTCAAATGAAAGAATGACAAACTTTAATGCTTTGACTATGAAGCCATGAATTTAAAATTGCACAAAAGTATCTTACAAATTTAAACGTTAAAATTTTAATTGATTTAATAACAAAAAGGGTCATACATCAATAAATTTCTATATGTATTTTTTATAATTAAAAACAGCCAATTACGTATCACACAATAAGATGATTAGTAAAAAAGGTATATTGAAACATAATACCAAAAAGATATGTACTTACCTGATTACATGACTTGTACAACCTAATCAGGACAAAACTCAATTTTCCAATACTCAATATATTTCAATGTTTCTACGGCATCCATCATCCCGGGGAATGTTTGAAGTAACCAAATAACAAGGTATTAAAGCAAACTCCAAAAAACAAAACCAGAGATGTCCTTGATAAATCGGACCCAGAAAGGTTCCCCATAATTTATTCCGGACTTCGGAGGGTATATTTCATTCCTGACCACTCGTGTCAGCGGTAAATGGCCGGGTCCATTTGCTCACGCGCGTGTGTGGCATCGTAAACAGTCTATGGCGAATAGAACGTCTTCCCATTTATGTCAGAAATTTACTTCAACACTTACGAACAAATTAATCCCTGTCGTTTCTCGCTAATTGATGGCTAGATTGCCAGACATACGACAGCATGAAATAGGTTTTGGATATTTGAAATATGTTTTGATATATTTTTTAAATGACAAAAAAAATGTTACATTTTGGACAATTTTGAATATTTTTACAGTTTGAAAAAATTTAACATTTTTTTTATATGAAAGCGCGATTTTTAGGCAACAAAAATATTACGATTGTGAGCAATTAAACGACAGATATTGCTATATTAAAGGTTCTCTTAGGCGCTGCCTGTCCTTGCATGTCCCTTGAAATTTTTTAGTTAACAACAAGAGACTGGCGTCAAACTGACAATCCTATGAATATATTTTCTCTGCAATTTCCCAAGAGAATTTTGATATAGTATATTGTTCTTTTCCTGCTACTCCGTCCCAATCTGATTAAAACCACATCCTGATTGTTACGATCCGAAATTCCGACTATGTTTGCACTATGCATGTTTGGGGGGTGGGAGGGGGTGATATGTTAAGAACAAGGTGATCTGATTCAGATTGTTACCGAATACCTAACATTTTTTTTCTATCATTGTTCAAAATTCATTCATATAAAAACTTTAATTTCTTAAAATTTTTGCAGTTTTTTCAGATGAATGGCATGATAAACGCCCACAGGATGAAAAGCCTGATTTCCCAAATTTGGAAATCCGATGGAAATATGGAATCGTGACATCAGTAGTTTCCATATAGTTTTCATTTTATGGAAACCAGATAGTGGTTTCCACGTAGCGTGTCATACTAATTTCCACCTAATTTTTATTTTAAAAACCATTTGCTGAGGTTAACACCTTTTTACCCGATGATAGAAATTTTACAAACGTGTATATTAACAATAGTTAAAATAACTATAAATGTAAATCTGTGTGATAAAATTTAATATTCCGTGACAGTGAACGCAAATTAATTTTTAATTTGATTTATCATATTAGCCTTCAAGTGGTAAAACTCTGAATTGGAATAGAGAAGACTAAGTGCAGTTATACAGCAATCAATCATAGATAGATAAGTTGTGATTACTAATTAAAAACAAAATAAAGAAGAGTATGTACAGTTACATAGATATCAATGTAAACTGGTTAAATAAAATTCAGTCGTTGAAGGGGGAGGTTCTGAGTATGATAATAGTATAAATATTCTATTAGTTGCTTGTTGTTCCTGTTTTGCTTGCACATACACTTGTTTAGAAATATTTTTTTAACCTACAGTATAATAATAATACGTGTTATTATTATACTATGGTTAAAAAATTATTTCCTAAACAAGTATCTGTGATTCTATGTGATTTGAGAGGGTTTACAATGGGCTGTGGGCCCGCATGTACGCATTGCAAATAAGATTAATTGTTGAAAAATATGGGGGGAAAAGTGTTCATGGCGCGTATTACTCCATATGACCTACATGTAATTTCTGTTCAAATGTTTTTTACTGGGGGAAGAGCAGTTTAATTTTAAATAACATAATTATATTAAAGGATATATAACATATACAAAAATTTGATATCTGGATTCATCCATATATTTTATCTGATTTTGAATATTAAGAAATCGTCTTTCCTCTTTGTTGCTTAAAATATGCGACTTTGTTTTGTTTTCTATAATACATGTATGTGCAATTCTATATGACATTTTGCATGTACTTTTAGGATTGCGACAAAATCATTTCCCGTATACTTTAAGTATTGGAATATAAATCTGTGAGAAATATTGCTGATTTCTGAAAGAAAAGTTTGTTTTATTAATCTTTAAAGATTATTGCAGCATTTTGAACCCAGGAGCAGTGAAAGTTAATAACGTACTGAATAAACAGAAATAAAATTCCATTAAGGCAAAAGTATTTCTATAAATAGCACAGACTTCCCGTGGGGTATAAACGTACGGAGACATACTATTTCATGAATGAAATTTACTACAGCAATAAAAAAGGACATTTATAGTAAACATACGCTTATCAGAATTATTGCACGTCATGATATTAGTGCTCAATGTCATATAAGAGCCACGAGGAGGCAATCTATTCAGATGTAAACAGATTTTATTACAGTTTGTAAAAATGTATTTTAATATTATCTTTTAAAAGTCAACAAGCTACGTTATACCGGAACAGGTACGGGTTTTTATAGAGGGGACCTAGAGAGTGTTTTTAAAAGACGTCACAAACCCTTTTACATTTTATCTCCATAGACGCTTGGTTCATGGAAAATATTAGTAAATAAGACTACAGAGGAAATTTGAAATGATGGTGAACCCCCCCCCCCCCTCCCCCGGTGCAAAACAAAAACTTTAATTTTGCTGTAATTGACTTTCCTTAACAAGTAGTATAATTTAAAAAAAAAATCAGCGTGTACAAAATAAACATTGTCCTACCATTCCCTTTTCGGGTGACGTCTTTTTCGAATTGTCGGATTTAAAAAAAATTGTTGTAATTTGTAAAATAGATTACACAAAACTACAACATGAATTGCCTCTTTTCTTTCGAAAATTGGAATATATATATGCAATAAAATTTGGATAAAATTTGTGAGGTGGTTTCGGAGTTTTTCTCTCCATTTTCGATTACATGTACCAAGAAATCAACGTGAAAAATCGTTTTCCTTCTATTTTTAAATGTATGTTACTTATAATATTTAAAAGAGATTGAGCGGTAGCTGAGGGTTATACCTTTAAAGTTTGTCCATCTTTACATTAATGGGATTTCTTCAGAGAGAGAGAGAGAGAGAGAGAGAGAGAGAGAGAGAGAGAGAGAGAGGCTTACATTCAGTAATGCAAAGTAATGATATATAATATATACTTTCTGAAAAATAATTTATATGCAAAGAGATTTTGACAACGTTGGACCAATGTATCACTTAAAATAAATAATATCAAAGCTCTTAAAATTTTAGTACATATTATTTCTTCATTGCTTACCACTACCGGCACAAGAAGATGGGCGAACATTTCCCATTTTTTGTATGATCTGTGACCTTTCTGGCTGGTCCGTTCCAAGCCGTTCCCTCCCCAGGGCTGTAAGTTGGGGGCAGCTGAAAGTCATCAGACAAATGGTAGCCAAATGTGTAAACAGGGAAGTCGCGGAGCGGATCCAGTTGACTGTCTCGCTCATACTTAAATAATGTAAAAGTCAGGAGAAAAAGTATTCAAGAGAAATGATAAAAAATGGAAATTGGAATCCAATCCAATATATATATATACATGTAATTGTTCCTGAGATACAGAGAAAACGTATGTTGGTGGCTTTAAAAACCGATTACATTTTTCACACAAATTAATCTTTTAAAAATTTCCACTTCATAAAAAACATTTCTGGAAAAAAGCACAGATACAAAAAAATGAAGTAATTTAATTGGCATGGGAACTTTGTTAGCGAATATCAGAATTTCGCTAGACAAAGTCCCCAATTATTCCATGAGGCCATCCAAGTGAAACTGACAAACAAAAACCAAACAAATAAACAAAAAACAAACAAACAAACAACAACAAAAAAAACCAGACAAACAAAAATTGAAAATTTCACCGTTGCCTTAACCTGAAAATCCTTTTTTTATCGGGGTGGGGGTGGAGGTGGGGGGGGGGGTTAAGGGTCGAATTTTTTCAGTACCATTTTTTCCCCAAAACACTACCACTTAACCTTGTTTGACTATATTTTTTTTCAATTGTTTCTTTAAACTAATAACTTTAAAGAAACAACTGAAAAAAAATCATTAGAGAGGATTTCCTTCAATATTGGTTAAAAAAAAGAGATGATGGTTGTCTATCGGGTAAACTTACAACATATTTCTATATAAAAAGTAGTTTTGAAATTGAAAAGTATTTATTATTAAAAAATTTGAACAAAGAAAAATTATATGCAAATTTAGAGTAAGTTCACATAACCTCAGAATAGAAAGTGGAAGATACGAAAAAAAAACTAAACTCTGTAGGAGAGCAAACCACCCTTGCAAGAAATGAAAGAATTTGTAGAATGTGCGACATGAACTGTGTGGAAGATGAGATACACTCACTGATTGAATGTCCATTATATAAACATGATAGAGATGACTTTTTAATATTATTGCTAAAAGTAATAAAAATTTCTATACTTTAACAAATAAAGAAAAAAAAATTATGGATTATGTCTAATGAAAATGACATGTTGCTTATCAAGCTGAGTAATTTTTTAATCAATATCTTTAGAATAAGAAATAGCAAATTATGCAATGTTAAACAAAGAAACAAATAAATACAAAAGAGAAATAATGTTTATACTCTAGTAAAAAAAAAGCTTTATATTTACAGTATGTTGATTATATATGTTGTAATCCCCAACTGCTGTATCATCATTTATCTTTTGTTAGTTGCTACTATCAATTTTGAATTTCTTCTTGTATATTTTTTCTTATTACTTGTATGCCCTGATGGGCCCCAAATTGGTATTAATAAATCTTATCTTATCTTATATTGCAACGTGCCTGTTGCCCCTGACGCCTATGCATTCCCACTGATTACGAGTCTTTTCTGTAAAATGTTGACGACTGGTTGAATAATTTTTATGAGACAACATTTATTTTTACATGCAGTTTATAACCACATGCCATCATGCTCTGCAACTCGAGATGCACAAAGATGGAATACATGTACTTAGTATCACCATGGCAGAGTTATCTCTCTTGGGTCAGAATTACAGTGAAAGAACATTAAACTAGTACCATGATATTCAGGCGCGGATCCAGGAATTTTTTTCCGGGGGGGGGGGGGTCCACCCTAGTAATAGATAAACCAGCTCAGAAATTTGTTGACAAGCCCCCCCCCCCCCCAAAAGACCTAAACTTGCTCACACGTGAAAATCCTATTTCGTTGGGGGGAGGGGGGTTAACATACTAGTATATTTCTTACAAACAAAACAAAGAGGGATATGATCAGGGTACAAAACCGTAGTAAACTAATATAATATGTAGTATACTAGTATATTGGTAATTTCTGAAGGGTACACAACTGTAAATTAGCCTCGATTTCTAAAGTATACTATGTACCAGCAAAATCAAGGGGATCCCCCTCCCCTATACCTACATTCCTCAATGCAATTTGTGTTTCTACAGTTTCATGGATCTTTCAAGATACGTTTCCTCATTCAGGACACCCTATAGAGAGAATTTTTAAAAATCGCAAAGCCCTATACTTCAACTACAAGTATGAGGTCATTCACACGATTTAGGTCAATGTTCGATCGGACTCTTCTCTCTGTATGAAATTCGGACTCTAAGTACTATAGATTTACAATTTCTACATAGTATCCCGTAATTCTGAAACTAATACAAATCTGAATTTGCGACATTTTAATTTGAATCATCAAACTGCTTCCATATAAACCATAATACTTGTACAATCTACAACACAATAAAACAATCTGATCAATGTTTAACACACTCAAAACTTTTAAAAATTGTGAAAATGGTATTTTTTATCCATGATGTACACACTCAAACTTGAACTTTTTCATTCAAAACAAATTATACTGTCAACACAATTTACACAAATTGGTCCTCCCTGCCAAACAGCAGAATTTCTGAATTTCACGATATTTAATGTCCCTCTTTAATTAACTATCCATTTTAGGTGCCATAATAGCGATTTTCCCATCTCTACCTCGAGCGGCCTTGACCTGTTTGTAATCGACACCCTCGGGGAGAGTGAACGCCTTGCGGAATGACCTGTGAACTTTAATGCCATCTTCATCCTTCGCCTCTTCAGCAGAAATGCAGACGACGTTCTTTTTACGGGTAATGTTTATACTATTGGGATCAAACACGGATAGATCCAGATTTTCTTGGTACGGACCCTGCTCTGCGACCTGCATGTCCTCTTCACTCCCATCCGTAATGGCGGGTACATTCTCCAATTTGACCTCCATTTCCTCATCCTCATCAGGCAAAAATGGTCCCTCTACCGTGTAATGGTTCTCGTTACTCATGTAACAATGGACCTTACTTTGGTCCACACCCTCGGGAATTCTGATGGTACGGGTGGATTCTCGGACATCGCTATTAAGCTCATCCCCACCAAGGTGTTTAGCATGGATCCGGACGGTGCCATCCTTAACGACGACTTTCACTTCGTCGGGGTGGTAGTGGTCCAGGCGAATAGTTTTGCTCCATTTCTCGGGTATGTCTCGACGTCTGTGGTGCAAAGCCGGGTGCTGTTGAGTTTGGGGTATTCCAGACATCTCCTCATGCATCATATGCCTAAGGAGGTCGCGAAAGGAGCCGGTCTGCTGTTGTGCAGACATTGGGCGGTAGTAAATCGGCATGAAATCCATATTTTCAGTCTATTTCTAATCACCGGTACACACACAAAAATATATAAAGTACGTTGCAACAAAACACAATGTAGCACGCGTCCGTATGGGCACCCTTTTATATGAGAAGCGATAACTCGGGACAAAGAATTTCTGGAAAGTTCATTGATCGCGTTGTTAGCTGTCTTTATATGGAGACATGCGAGGGACTTAAAATAGTGTTAATAATACGTCTCTTTACTAAATTTTGTCAGAATGTGAACTTCAGTTTTACAGAGAGAGAGAGAGAGAGAGAGAGAGAGAGAGAGAGGAGAGAGAGAGGAGAGAGAGAAGATTCCATGCCGTCTACGGAAATTTTACGTATTTAGGTAATAAGTTCTGATTGACACTTGAAATATTTTGCTATATAGATCGCAGAATTTTTGTTACGATAAATGTGCTTAATTAAATCATTTCATTAAAACTTCAGCATAAACTTTGTAAGTAATTGACGGATGGACCCACAACCCCCGCCCTTCTGTAAAAATAAGGATTGGCGAAATACTTCAGGTTATTCTCAGGTCTATTTCACCCTTAGTATGATAAACTAGAAGGTCATGTTTTTATAGTGTACAACATGAATGTAAATTAATTAGAACTACCTATTTATAATTCCATGAACCATCTTCGCTACCCAAGGTAGAGGGAGTCAGTGGAGTGCATCGTAAACTCTTGGCTACCATAGATAATACGCAAGTCTGTCTGTTCGCGAAAATTTTATTCTCGCCTACATTTATATTATAAAGGATTACCGGTATAAAAACAGAAACCACACCTCGCCAACATTTTGTCTCGCTGATAATTAGCAGATAGCTATATCGCGAAAATAAGATGTCGCGAAAATATAGTGATCTACAGTACCGAGGAGCAACATCTTTCATAAACCAAAACGGGAAATAATATCAGATGCTGGAACGTAGGTGTAATATATGGTAATATTTACATTTCCAAAGTCTTTGTACGAGATAAAATCAAAAATAGTTAACGTATTTTATTTCTACATAAATGTGCCGGTTTTATATCAATGGGCGCGGTTTAAAAAAAAAATCACGTGAGGGGTTGGACAAATAGACAGATAGAGACAGAAGCGGAACTTGAATATATTGATTTGTGAAATCATGACCATGTAAATATAAGGAATAACTGTCAGATTTTTTGATTCCATGACGATGATCATACTTGCTGTTATTCTTTGCAGATTCTGCAGAAATATTTAAAGTTTATCTGGGTTTTAGTGTGATTTTTTTTTTTGAAATAAAACATTAAAATACCTATTATACATTCTCTTGATATAAATATTAATATTTTTGTTCGAAAATATAGTTATTTATCTCTATATTTTTTTCTTTAATTAAATTAATTTAAAAAAAAACCACAAGAATTCTAATAAGTGCTTAAAGAAAATATTTTTGGCAAAAGTTGTGTCCCATACTATTATTCCAACCTCCAAAAAGTTCATTCACATACATGTGACGTAATACGTCGCAATCGGAACTGAATAACATGAATAATCGGCCGATCTTAGCTGTTTAGTTTGGCTTGGAATTCTTCAAATGTCATTTTAAAATGTATAGTATTACAATTGTGATTGTTATTAAAATAAGAACTTTGTTTCGGTTTAAACTATTTTTCTAATATTTATTTCGTACGTACGACATTGAAATTAATATCATCGTAGAATGGGTCTTCGGTTTATCAGACTATAAAAAACCTCATCGACCCAAACTCTGCTTTCGGGTCAATGAACTTTCGGTCATTCACTATAAGGATTTGCAGTATGTGCGAACCTAATAAATGAAATAAAAATTACGATTCTAATTTGTCTCCCAAATATTAAGGATACAGACATGGCCCTGATTCTTGGGGGTGGGGTATATTTTTTGTACTAAATCCTGTTACTCTGTCCCAACATTCGAAAGTGTACGTGTCCTCCGTGTATCAAGTAGAAATCTTACTTTGGATCGATTGATTTACACAAAACAAAGTGTTTCTTTCAACAACATTTTTTATGCATATCTCAACATGGAATGAATAGCAAGTAACAATGAATATATAACTGCAAAACTTCTATATCAGTAGAAAAATAATCACTTTGAACACCATTTAATGACTTAAAGTTAATTAAAGCAAAAACCAAACAATAAAGATTAAGCACGAACGTAAAATATTAGTTTAAGTTAACGCAAAAATTGTGACTAGTTTTAAACTTGAATTTGCTCATCACAGTTATGGTAAGCTTTTCGGAGTACCACAAATTTAACTCTCCAATCTGGGCGCCATGATTGCGACCTTGCCGTCTTTTCCACGGGCAGCCTTGACCTGCTTGAAATCGACACCCTCGGGAAGAGTGAACTCTCTGCAGAATGACCTGTGAACTTTAATGCCGTCTTCATCACGAGATTCGTTTGCAGAAACACTCACGATGTTCTTTTTACGAGTAATGTTAATATTTCTGGGATCAAACACGGAAAGATCCAGATTTTCTTGGTACGGCCCCTGTTCTTTAACCTGCGTGTCCACCTCACTCCCATCCGTAATGGCGGGTACATCCTCCAATGTAATGTCCACCTCATCGTCTTCATTAGGGAGCATCGGTCCCTCCACGGTATAATGGTTCTCGTTACTCATGTAACAATGGACCTTACTTTGGTCCACACCCTCGGGAATTCTGATGGTACGGGTGGATTCTCGAACATCACTATTAAGCTCATCCCCACCGAGGTGTTTCGCATGGATCCGGACGGTTCCATCCTTAACAACGACTTTCACTTCATCAGGTTGATAGTGGTCCAGACGAATGGTTTTGCTCCATTTTTCTGGTACCTGTTGACGTCTGTGTTCTACAGCAGCTTGCTGGTGAGCTAAGGGCATTCCGGCCATCTCCTCTCGAAGCATTTGCCTAAGCAAATCCCGAACGGCAGGAGCCTGCTGTTGCGCTGACATTGGACGATAGTAAATCGGCAAGAAATCCATGTCTTTTATCAATCACAGGAGCACAAATTAAATGTAGTTTTGAATAAAATAAACAGTCTCGCACAGTCGTTGACAGTGAAACGGAAATGGTTCAGTGAAAGGACGATAACTCAATCTTCTAGAAAAATCATTGACCGCTTCAGCATCTCGTTAGATACTTTACAGTTCCGATATTTCATACTTATATTTACGTAACATAAGTGCTAAGTACAATAAAAATAAATGTAAATTTATGTATTAAAAATCATGAAATGTGAACTTTATATGTAGATTTTATATCGCTAAATTATGAATTTAAATCAAAAAAAAAAAAAAAAAGATCGTGTGAGTTATCCTAAACGTATTTTTTTTTTTTAAAAAAACTTTTTATTTCAATGAAAGAAGGTATCCATTCAGTATAAAAGTATATATATGATAGAATCTCGCTGTATTTAATTCAGTTCACGTTAAAGAATTTAATGGAATACCGGTATTTCCGAATGCATGTAATATCTTAAAAATTTTTCAATATGTTTTCTCTTTTTCTAATAAAAAACTAAGGAGTCTCACTTAAACAATTATCAAGTAATTTCACGAAAAAAAGAAATTTATCGGCCACGTATCCCCCTGCCCCCCCCCCAAAGTTAAAAGAGATTTTAAAATGTTTTCGCGCGAACTTAACTTATCCGTCTACGGAATTTTGTATTCGACTTAATACGACTGCTAATTAATTCAGTAGAAACAAAGCTATCAAGGACATTTTCGCTAACTCCTGTGTCAACGTCAGTGCCTAAGTCGTCTGGGCGAATTATGATCCTCTTTGCACGTCTTGCATCTAGATAAAATAAAATTCAAAGCTAAATAAAAAAATGAGCAAGCTTGTTCTAGATAGATTAAATAATAATGTAATGTAATGAAATAAATGTAATGTAATAAAAATGTAATGATGTAATGTTGCACGGCTTATTGGTAATACATGTATTCTAATTAAAATAATTACTTTTCTTTTCCCTGTTTTCCAACCATTTCCTGAGCTCCATAGCTCCCATCAGTATGAGGGAAAATCCGGGAAACGGCATTATGTGAGTGCTTAAAAAAATAATAACAAATTTTCATTGTCAGAATAATCTATCTGTGTCTCGGTACAAGCCCTCACCCCAGTTAAACCGGGTCCGTAGGACAATATCATTTTAACGATAGAATGTTCTATCTAAGATTATCAAAGAAAAGGGAATTATATATCATATAAACAATGGAATAATAATAAATGTACCTTTATCTCTACGACAGATTTTAAGACTAAACTTTTTCTTGTCAAAATATTACATGTAATTGTGTCACCAAGGCTCTTGGAAATCGTTAAAACAACAAGCAATGTATTTCAAAGCAATATTATACTTACATTCAATTATATGTTGAGTAGCTCTTTCTTTTATAAACTAAATTCCAAATATCAGCAATGGATATTTGTTGAAATTCAGTAGAGATTTACTACTTATAATGATTGTGACGTAAAGTACATTATGACGTCATAATGTACGAATCTTATTCTCTATCATGATGTGCAAACTTCCGCCAGAGTTCGTTTGTACCAAACCGAACGTCTCTGTAGAGACGCAGAGGACTATGGGTAGTATGTCATGATGTGTTGTTCTCGCCACGCTCCCACGTGTATTAACACTTGTCAGAACTTGTTATGCAAAATTCTTGAATAAAAAAAAATTAATCAGTAAATATTTCACAATATGTCACAATTATTTGTATTAATTATCAATGAAAATATGTATTCTTATTAATCTACTCCTTAAAGTTATTTCTTATTTCTCGTTACCTTTTTGAGCATACATATATTTTTGGGCGGTTGAATTTTTGTGATAACGCTTTTTAATTTTTTTTTTGAACGGTTTTTAAGTTATTGACGAACTCGAATGTCGGTCGTTAACTTTTGAATGTTTTCAGCTTCAATATTTCCACCAATTATGTCAGATTGCATAAATAGGCGAAGGACAGAATAATTGTGAAAACCATGGTCCCTCAAAACCACCATTACTGTTATATTTAGAATTCAACTTGGTGTGTAATGGATCTGATTTATATCTTACTGTCTTCGAAAGAAGCCTAACTATATATACTTCCTTATCATAAAACTGAATGATAATTTTTCAAGGATATGGAAAGAAGGGGGGGGGGGTGTTTTTTAATAACAGAAAACAGTCGTTGACACTAAGGCTTGAGCATTATATCTATGATCAATCATTGCTAAGAAAGATTGAAAATACATTTATTATGCGCCCGGATCGATAGATCCGAGGCGTATATTGTTTTTGTCCTGTCTGTCTGTCTGTTTATCTGTTTGTTTGTCTGCAAACTTTAACCTCCATCATAACTTCTGAACCATGAAAGATAGAGACTTAATACTTGGTATATACACACACTCCACTAATTGAACTCTTTCAAATGATATCAAGGTCATTGACCTTGTGACTTTGACTGTGACCTATATGCTAAAAATATCATCTTTGTCTGCAAACTTAACTTTCGCCATAACTTTTGAACCATGATAGATACTTCATATTTGGTATGCATACTCCACTAATCAAGTTCTTTCAAATCACACCAAGGCCAATGACCTTGTGACCTTGACTGTGACCTGTATGCTAAAATAGCTTTTTTCAAACTTTGTTGCCACTGGACGCATAGTGTTTCACAAACACATCTTGTTTTTAGGTTGCTGATTAGTAGATTGGCACCTTTTTTTAAATACTTGAGTGAAAGATAAAATTGTTATGATATAATTTTCAATAATACAGTTGACTTCATTATTTTATTGAAAAAACTTACTGTTTGCTCAATTGTTCATACATGTACATACACACTGTAACCAAATTAACATACATGAACAAATACTGTAGTAAACTAGGGAGCAAAACATTTAATACACAAAGATCAGCATAAAACACAGAATATAAAAGTCAGAGGTATTTTTTTACATACCACTTTTATCTTTAAGTACTTTACTATCAAGAATTGATTCTTCTCTTGTTTAATAACATGAACTTCTATATTGTACACATACATATATTGTCATTGCACTTATATTGCTATAATGAAACCTTACTGATGAGTTATTTTTACATACACGTTAATATCACAGCCATTTTGTTCGTTTTAAAATAAAACACAAATACAATGGAATGTGGTTTCCAGCTAAAAACTACTTTTTTATGCACTTACAGCAGTACAAAAAAGTTTCAAAGATGAAGTTTTACCAGTGATAAGATGGATCTACATGAAAATGATGACAAAACTAATTCCCTATTTTAATTAATTAATATATCTTATTATCTGAATTATAAACCATCATAGAGTGGTAGAAGTCACAGGATGCAACCCATGTACAAACACGGTGGGAGGGAGATTTTCTGACAACAATTTCAGGCTGTTTAGATAGGTTTCATTGTCTCTGGATTCAGCCGGGGGTATGGGGAGGTATAGAAAACTTACTGCAGTGGTACTGGAGTAAGAAATAATCATTTGGTTTATTGCACTGATGAATTCAGCAGGCACTGGGTGGAATTTCTCCATCAGGTTCAGTTTTCCATTGCTGTTACCTGACATGACAGGTAGATGTTGCACTAGGTGGTCCCAGGTGACTATTTTCACTGAAGCTTTGATCCTGAGTTGCTGAAGAAAGCAGTCCAGTTTCTGTTGCTTTTGGAGAGTGTTATCTGTCTGCGCATTTAAACACAAGAAAACTCGTAGACTTGTTTTGGATTTCCAGCCTGGCACCATGGTTAGAATACAGGCCAGCTGGAGCATAAACAGACAGGTATTGTCAAAGAAGTTGGCGGTGTCGGGGCGGAAAAGATTCACTGGCCAAACATCAATGAACAGTGGCTTTTTGGAATTTACAACAGACTGCTTACTTAACTGATCAAAATGTCTGCATAAACACACATTCTTCTGCATTTTTAATGAATCAGAAATAAGTTTGACATACTCTAAAGAAGATACATTTCTTGGATCCCCCTCCCCTCTTACATTCATGAACAGGTTATCAATGCTCTCCTTTTTTCCACTTTCCAAACGAGTAAAAAAGCGTCGCTTCCTTCCCACATTTTCAACACTCAGCATATCTTTAGGCTTAGCATCATCCAGAAACCCAAAACAAATGGTGTTGGGCTTCATACCCCCCATCCCTGACAGCCTCAATAAGTGCTGAAGACCCTCCGAAACGGTATTTGCCATGGTAACCTCTACAAATGCCTTCACTTTGAGATAATCTATCAGCCCCATCCATTTTGAATTTTCCTCCACGACTGGGTCTTTCATATATGAGTCCAGGGATCCTAGTTTGACATGACCAATCACATACAACCCTCCTTTTTTGATGTCATTAATGAAGTGGATGAGTTCTGAACACTGGCGTGGATTAGCCACCATTAACAAGATCTGAGGACGCCAGTACTTGACATGGGCCTTCCTTGAATCCAGCATCAGCAGGTATTTTCTTACCTACATATATAACAATGCACAGTTTTTATTTCTCCAAATTGGAAAAATCTAACTTCTGTACTTAGTATGTGCCATATCTCGAAATTTTGAATAGTAAAGGATTTTAATCTTTTAGGTAACAGAAGAACTGATGGATAAAACCTTGACCTGTACGTATGTTTATCTGAACATTTGATTGGTAACAAAAAACTTGACCTACCAATATTAATGTAGATATATTTGCTATGTTCTCACCTGGTGGAAGATAAGAGCCTGGCTGATGGAGCCCCATTGTGTGGGCAGTGAGCGGAAGTGAAGGATAATGGCCAGCACCAGCATCACGATAATGGCTGCCGAGGTGTAGATAGGGCTGATCAGGAAACACATCAGTATACACCCAATCAGACCCAGGGTACAGGTGTACCAAGTGAAGTA
The DNA here is from genome assembly GCF_032062105.1 of Saccostrea cuccullata. Lineage (NCBI taxonomy): Eukaryota > Metazoa > Mollusca > Bivalvia > Ostreida > Ostreidae > Saccostrea > Saccostrea cuccullata. The sequence continues at coordinate 64,328 of NW_026935499.1, forward strand.
TTTAAAGGTGGGTCTGAAAATACCAACAAGTAAAGATAAACCAAATGCTTTCCTTGCTCCTGAAAGAAACATTACTTTCTTATTGGTTATTGGTCCCAAAAACCAAACATCTGGTACTGTGAGTGGGATCACAAAATGATGCCCCATTGCAGATACAAATTTTGGCCATATTAATGTGTCAAGTATGAGCTTACAATATCTCTCTTACAAAGTCATGACCCATTCAGACTATATATAAATTAGCACTTGCTATCTGGAGATGAATCAAATATCAGTCATCTCCCTTATATTTATACCAAATTTGTGTTAGAAGAAAATTATAATTATCAAGCAACATACTAAGCACATAGCACACCATGTTTTAATTTTTACATAATCACTACATGTATTTGTATTCTGTTGCTTTATATGTAAAATCAAACATAGTGTGCCACCGGCCCTTGTGGCACATAATTATCTTGAGAGAAAAACCCCCCAGCAGAAACTCCTCTGATCAGGAGTACTAGTACCCTTACCTGAAGTTAGGTGCTGAAGCTAGCTCCAGGGCCAGACATGCTAAGTTCACTGAGGCATAGGACATCAGAAAGAACACAGAGGTAGCAGGGGCTATTGCATTCAAAGAACCAACTAGCAGTACCAACTACAAAAAAATAAGATTGCTAGGATTACCTTTAAACTAACTTAGTTAAACTATTACAGTGTATTCCGAAGAAAAAAATTTTAAACAATTTGTCTGATTGAAATCCATCTGCAATTTAAAATAATTTTCTTGGCTGAGGAAAAATTCTACATAAATAAACAATGAAATAAAAAATTTGAGGCGAGAACACAAGTGAAAGAAGGTCACAAAACTCAATTGATATTAATTGCTTGCAAATATCACTTGGTTTTCATTGAAGGAATCATATTAAAGACTGGGTTTTTTTTTTTCATTCAATTTTATCACAATTTTCCTGCACTAGTTTTCTTCTTGCAATCCGTGTTAATATGAACATGATACTTACTTGTACCAGAAACCATGATATAAGAACTGCAACATAAGGATTTCCTGACTTTGTGGTGATAGACGCAGGATTCAAAACAAACCCTGAAACAGACAGTATACAAAAAGACAATAAGTAGAAGTTGATGAATGCAACAGGATTGTGTATTTTCCAAGATTGCTTCATTTTATTTTAAAGCAAAACAGAAATAGAACCCACAGAACAAATGGTCATTAGCCAGGGCCTGAAGAATCCTGGAGGCTCCAATCAGGTTACCCAGAGCAGCAGACAACGTGGCGGCAAATATCCCAATCAGAACAAACGGCTTCCACAGGTTGATTTCTTGTAGGAAAATATAGTTGTTCAGCAGAAGACACCTGTAGAAGGAGGGAAAAAAATAACAAATAGTCTCTGTTGTGACTGAAGCTCTACTGGTTTGTACAAATAATAGAGAAGAAGGAAAGTTACACCACAACCTCGAATCACATTCGATTTACAGAATTTTGTACCATGGTGTGTTCCAACTGAATTCTATCAAAATTAAATGAGTAATATTCTAAGAGTAACATTCTGAGAGATCTGAAAAATTAAATAAGATGGATCATTTTGAAAATGGTTTGGTCAAGACTAGATGAGCCATGAAAATATACAATAAAACATGGTTACAGCAAATATCCAGTGATCTGAAATTGTTTTATTATTTTATCCAGTATTTTCTCATATATAATATTATTCTCTAAAGTAATGATAAATATCGATACATGTATTTACCTATCACATGAACCTCCAACCAGAATGATTTGAATGAAGTAAGTTGTAAAACTAAACATCACAGCATAAAGTGTTCCCTTAGGAATGGCTTTACTGGGGTCTTTTAGTTCTCCTTTAGAAAAAAAGAGAAAATATATATTTCATCATTTCATTCTTAACTCTAAAATAACAAGAGATGTTTGTAAAACACTTATGCCCCCCTCCCCCCCAAATTGGAATTTTTCTAAGTCCAAAA
>NW_026935500.1:0-6632 GCF_032062105.1 Saccostrea cuccullata
AAGCGGGACAGTACTAGTTTAAGTGAGAGAATGAACAAGAGGGTTGAGCTTGTACCTTTTAATGTTTACACAGAAGAGTAAGATATGCATTGTTATTGTCATCCTTACATACCTCTGTCATTCCTGTTGTTAATTTTTTTTCATTGATCCATTGTCATACTGACAAAGTCATATATTTTCCATTCATGTTTGACATTGTTTATTAATTGTTTTTCTGAAATAGAAAGTTATTTTTATTAATCTATGTATAGATTATTCATAAAAGTCAACTTATGTTATACATTATATATCATAATCAGATAACATCATCATTTGTTATGTCATGTATAGTAATACTCTATTTGAACTGTGAAGAATCTTACTTTATAGACAGTTGTTTTCAGATTTCTGAGTCAAGGAATTCCGTCCATATCTGTGGAGAGACTGTTATATAAATGTGTATCGCGATGACATTCGTGTGACATTTGTTCTTGCGCATTTTGGAACCATGCCGTTTGTTTACACTGTGTTCCGTCGTTCCCGGATGTTCCTCTAGCATGTAAACAATTCGTACCAAAGTTATTTCGCGTGTGCGAAGGATTGTGCGTTTGAGCATGGACTGTCCTTTGGACTGTGATTCAAAATAATTTTAATGTAATACACAATGCTTGTGAATAATATTTATTACATTAATGAATTTCTTTATACAGATATTGTGATATTATACCTCACATTGAGCATGTATTGAATACTTACCAGTAATAATTTGTGTTTTCATTGTATTTCATGATTATTCATGGTATTGAATTGAAAATTTCAATATGTGAACATTGTTGTTACAGCTGTTATCCTTGTTACCTATTTATTATTTTTAAAGCATCTTTGTGTCTTGGATAAGATTGTGACAGAGAGTGATATTATTATTTATTGTTTTAAATACGTCATTCTGTCTCTACGTTGAAATGTCTTGAAGATTAAGTTATTATCTAACTTGTTGTATTGTTAAACATTATGGTTAATATGCACTTATATATACATACTTATTATATATACTTTAGACTTATGTCTTTGACATAAGGTCTTAAGGAGGGGGGAGTGTAGTGGAGACACCTATCGGTTATACGAGTTATTGTTCTTGGTCCTGGGGGCGGAGTGCGGTTGTCCTTGACAACCGGTACTCCTCCGCTAGGATCCGGGCGTTCCCGACGCTATCCGCATACAGTCTGATTTTCCGTGTTATTCAATACAGTCATAATTATTTTTTTAGGAGCTTGACTCCATTCAAATTCATTGAAATCTTGATTTATAGCGTCCAATATACCTATTTTGCCTTCCAAACTTGATTCCTGAAAGTATTTTTCCATAATCTTCAACGTTACAGGTAATTTCCACTACACGCCTTTTCTATTTTGTTGTTTTGTTGATTCTTATCATCAATAAATTATATCTAAATTTAATAAAGTTTTTTGTATTCATTTATATCATGATTCGGGATCTCGTTACACTCGGGACTGTATTAAAGTATCAGTTCAGTTCATTACTTCCAGAGAGATTAAAGCTGAACACTCTCCATGAACAGGCATAGGCGGCTATATTTCTGAGTTGTCGAACGCTCTCCCCACAACCCATATATAAGGAGAAGATCGCTTATCAGTTCAATGCATTTGGCTGTAGAGATCCGACGAGTGTAGACGTACATCTTACACAGCCGTGCAACTCGGTCGAGATGATATGATCAATTTTACGTATTTTTTCCAAAAAGGACAATAGCAACATGAAAAATACAGGTCAATACACTGTGTGCAAGCAGAAAATGCACATAAAAACAAGGAAAAAACGCAAAAAATCTAAGTCCACGCAAGGAGTACTACATGTCGAACACATTTTCGGCATTATCCTGTTATTGACTTCGCGAAGTCAATAAATTTGACGTTGTTGACGTTTACGTCAAATTCATCACAAGCCATTCTTAGAGCCTTGGAATTAATTATTTGTAGAACAGGAGTATATATACAGAGAGATAGACGATAGAACCAAATACTATGCATTTCACTACAAGTTAATCAAATAACAGGAGTATATATATATATATATATATATATATATATATATATATATATATATATATATATATATATATATATATATACAGAGACGGATATATTACAGACTATGTATTTCAGTACCAGCGAATCAAATAACAGAATATATATAAATCGACGGATATATCATTCTTATAACAAAGGGGAAGATTTCGCCGGAAAAGGGTTTTCTTTGGGGGAGAGATATAATAAAAATGGGGCTTGGTTTTTTTTTTGGGGGGGGGGGGGGGTTATTTTGCAAAGAAATGCACGTTTTGAATGAGAGCGTATCAAATGGCAGAGGAGAAGGCGACACAAGTAAACCCCAAGACTAATTTGATTTGTGAATCAAGATACAGGAGTATATATAGAGAGAGAGACACACTATATTAAATACTACATGTATTTGTATACAAGCGAATCAAATAACAGGAGTATATATAGAGAGAGAATGATATATCATTCTTATGACTCCTCAAAGGGGAAGATTTCCCCGGGAAAAAGGTTTCCTTTGGGGGAGAGGTAAAGTAAAAGATGGGGCTTGGTATTTTAAGGGGGGTGGATTTCTTAAAATGTACGTTTTAAATGAGAAAGTATCAAATAACAGGCAAAAAAAGGCGACGCAAGTAAACCCCAGAACTAATTTGATTCGCGAATCAAATGAGCAGGAGTATATATAGAGAGACGGTCTTTTTAAATGTTACTTTTTTCACTGTAATCCATCGGACTACATGTAACATAATATTTAGCAGTTTATTTTATTTTTTGGGATTTCATGTTGTCTTCCATATTATATTCTCTTAAATACTTAAAGTTAATTAATGGGATGTAATTATATGTTTTCCTATAGAAAAGGGATGGGGTATAGAATCCTTTACGCTTATAATTTTTTTGAAACTTAATTTTTTTGGCTTTATTCGGTAATTTATTTAGGAACAATGTCTAAAAAAACGGAATAAACCAAATTATAATTAAAGGTTAAAGCCGTACATAAAATATCGATATTTAAATGACGAATTTCACATTTCATTGTAATAAGCTTTATTCACTTTATGGGATGTAAGGTAAATATAATATAAGCTTTATTCACTTTATGGGATGTAGTAATATTTAATGTTTTTCTACAATGAGGGGGGGGGGGTATATAGAGACCTGTAAGCTTATAAATTTATTGCATATATATTTATGGCTTTATTCCGTTTTTTTTCAAATTCATGATTTAGCATTTATGCGTACTTCAATGTTGCAATCTGGTTTGTTTCCATAAAATAATTAACGGAATAAAGCTATAAATGTACGGTTACAATAAATTATGAAGTATACAAATACACTTTTAATAATAACCTTAATATTTTGTTGGATTTACTCGGAGAAATAGAACAAAGGAATGAGGAATTGGATCTTGAATACGGTTTACATTCCGTATATGTTGTTTATGTGAAGTGTTCACCGAAGTTAACATCGTGAAAAACTCGGTTGACAAAACCTAAAGCATAACACGACACAATCAAAAGAAAACAAAATTTTAATAACAATGAAAACTCATAATATAAAAGAAACAGAAATCTTTTCCTATCATTGGTTCCTACTTTATATACAAGATGGAAAGTAGAAACAAAGGTATTTACAAGCAGTGGGTGATAACTCAAGATATTATTGGTCCGGCGAGACTATGGCCAGTGAACACAAGGAAGTTGTTTTGGACACCCTTCCTCAATCACTTTAGAGAATTTTATTAGCCACTTTTGCATTTGTGAATTTGGACTGAATCCGTTTATTTTAATGGAATGGGTGTGGTTGATTCAGTCTGTGCAAGGACATGGCAGCGTAAAATCACTTCCGTGCCTTATTCAGGTAATGTAGTGTTATTCTTTATAAAGGTTAGTAGAATAAAACAAAATTAAAACATTAAGCAATCTATTTATGCATATGATACAATGTTTGTAATAATTAACATTTACAGTTTATTCGAAAGTGGGAAAACTAGGAAGTTATACGGATGGAACGTGTCGATGCCAGTATCAATACTTGGATGGCAGAGTCAGACATTACATCCCAAAACACATGAGAAAATAAAGAATTCTATTAAATTTCAATAATACATACATTTCATTTTTTTAATGCGTAATATTACGTACTTCAGAATGTTAATGAGAATTCAAGGAAATTTCTTATATGGAATTTAGGAATCTAAGGTAAAGTTTTTCTTGCATGTTTAATAAGTGCAAATGCCCTGGGGTACAAATTTTGAAAACTTTTCTTATCAGTGGAGGGTTTTACCAATCGTCGGGTGGTATTAAAATCACGTGACAGGTGAGTAGTATTTGAGTAGGGGTTTCTGTCCAAGAAAATTACTTTCTTGAAAGCATTAGTCATAATGGAGAAATCTAGAAAAAGTGGAGGGAATTTCAGAGACAGACAATCGAGTAACATACTGCAGATAGTGCCTAGAGATTTTTTCCAATCATGAACTTCTTCACACTCTTCATGCAACCGCAGGACATGATGTTTGAATGGTTTAGGATGCACACGCCGTCAGCGACCAACATTCTATGCCCCATGACGGACTGTGACGGCACCATCGTTTGAAATCCTTAGCGAGGAATCCCCGGGGGGGCTTATTCAAATGTTTAAAGAACAGAAACCACACAAGGTCACCAATTCCTTCTTTTTGGTTCCGTAACCACGTGTAAACATTATGGCATTCTGAGACGTTTTGTTACCGTTTTGTACGTCCCCCAGAAAAAAAGATTCAAGTGCGTGATTTGTCAACTCTGGACCAATTCTTTCGACCAATTTTAATCTAAGTCCGATGAAAATTGTGTCAAAGGAAGGAAATGATGTATTGGTGGAATCTCCCGAAGGTGTGCGATACAGAAGGAATGTTACACGCCTCAAGAAGTTCAGAGGGGAAATGCCAAGTTCACCGAGTGAGAAATCTGTGAAAAATCAATGTGAATAAGTGAAAATCTAAATGTGTCTTTGCAGAAGGAAAATGTGTCAAATCATAAAATTGAGTCAAGTGTAAATGTGTCAGTGTCTGAGATAGCCAACTACGCCTACAAAGAATACACACAGAGATACAAAAAACCTTTTCATTTCCTTAATTTTTGTGCATTTAAGTGATCTTCTACATCGTCAAAATGTGTATGTTGAAGTCTTGTCCTAATTACACGTTTTAAAAGCATGCAGATGAAATAAATGCAGAATAGGAAATAACAATAGAATAAATCATTGTGGGTATATGTTACATGTGTGCACAATGTGACTGTGGTTAATCTCATTAATCACGCTCACAACAGCAAGTCATGTAATGAAAATGTCCAGCAAATAAAATATGAATAAAATTTTGGAAATTAACCAAGCATTTCGAAAATTAATGATGTGCAAGTAAAAGTGTATGGATGCAAATCCTTGCATGGCTCTTACAATAAGTTAAAACGATAAATGCTCTAGTGATAGATTTTAGTTATATGTTATGGCGGGCAAAGAGGAATATTAAGGAAGGACTACAGCCAATGTTGAGATAATAGTTATTGCAACACTCGGTGTTCCATTTCTAAGGATCTAACCAGGAAGCACAAAAACTTACCCTTGGTACATGTAGTTGATCTCACAGAAGAACCCGGAAAAGGTTGAGAAGAACAAAAAGACAGATAGAGAGAGATGGACGGAAGAGGAAATGAAAGAACTAAACATGTATTTTAAAGAGTTTCTAAAAACAAAAAACATGTCCAAGTAAGAGAGATTGCCTCGGAGCAATAGAAAACAGTAAAACCAAGGGTGTACCTCTTGCTGCTAGATATTGGCACACAATTAATAAGAAGATTTCAAATTTAAACAAGAAACTGAAATAAATTACACATGTTCTTGTAATTCAGATGCAGAATTGGATATTTTGTGATCAGTTGATTGTTTCAGTCAGAGCAATACACTTTTAGCTTGCCTGAGCCAAAGGGCCAAGTGGGCATTTCTGAACTTGGTATGTCTGTCGTTTTTTTTTTTTTTGTGTTTTTGTTTTTGCTCAAATTATCATCATCAGTGTTAACTTTTTACAATTGTATCTTCTTCAGATCCACTGGGCTAGTTTTAAAGTGGCAATACGGCTGCAAATCGTGTGCTTTTTCATTCACATTTACCCAGTATATCATTCAGGAATAAGGTACAAAGTTGAATTAAGCATTTGAGAAAAATAAATCTACCCTTTTCATACAAAATTAACGTATTTAGAATCTGCCGGAAAATCAAGGGTCGTACAATTCAAATCTGTTCACTTGTACCACGTGAATTCTAAAATGGCACATGCATACAATGTAGAGTTTACAATTATAATGGAATATTAAATAAAATCAATTCTGAGAATCAAAATATCTTAACCCTCTCTGGTAATTTAATAATACTTAACATATTAGTCTGCATTCAGACGAATTTAACATGATTAAGTACAAATGTTGACGTTTTGTGTATTGGGGTACAGGAAAGGAAAATCCACCAAATCATACATCATCCCAGCAAAATGTCAAACATAATACCTTTCTGTAGTTTTGGAAAAAAATTAGAAATTTGTTTGGT